>NC_088783.1:89766394-90066394 GCF_958450345.1 Calliphora vicina
TACACAACACGATCGAAAACAAAACTCGTAGCAAGAGCTTAAAAATAGACTCATTACATTTAGTTGTTTAAAAACATTCAACAAAGCAGGAGTATACCGCATGATTGTTTTAGTTTTTTTTATTTTCCATAAAAATACTCACAACAAGAGCGTAGAAAATTCAAACATTTCATTTAGTTGCTTGACAGCATTCAACAAAGTAGGAGTATAGCGCATGTTTTTCGTTTTTTTGCTCATTTTTTGTTTGTTTTTAGCTCAGTCTTTGTTTTTTTTCAGTACACTGAGAAGCAACAACCTGAATGAATGTTTATTTTTTTATTTTACAGAATATTTTTTAAACTTTTACAGAATATTATTATATATTATAAACTTTATTAATAATAAATAGGTATGTGGGCAGAAGAATGGGAAAGGAAATTTTTATTTTCTTTAAATTTATTAAAAGAGGCCGAATGCCTTGTATGTAATAAAGTTTTAAAAAATGTTTATGCAAGTTGTCTGAAACGACATTATGAAAATTGTCATAAAGATTTACATTATGTAGCTGGAATTGACAGAATACATCTTTTAAAAAAATTGAAGGAAGACTTTCATATTAAAAATGTACAAATAAAAAATAAAATCATTAGTAATACTGATGATTGTTTAGCAAATCAATTAAAAGCTACATATGCAATATCTTTAGCTCTTGCATCAAAAGGTCGACCTTTTGAGGACGGCGAACTTTTTAAAGATATTTGTCTGTCCATAATGCATTTGTTTGGTAATGCAGGGCTACAAATTGAACAAATAGTTCGAGATATGCCGTTATCAGCTAGAACTATAACTCGACGCACTGAACAAATAGGGCTATTTTTGCAATGGGAAACACAGGAGAGAATTAAAAATTCTAGATATGTATCTGTATGCTTCGACGAAAGTGTCGATAATTGCGATACCAGCCAAATGGTTGTATGCATTAGAACCGTAGATTTTAATTTCAACTCCTTTGAAGAAATTCTAAAACTAATTCCTTTCTACGGAAGTGTCACAGGAGCTGCTATTTATGACGCTTTTGAAAAGAACATTTTAACTATTGTAGATAAAAGTAAATTATCCGCCATTTGTACAGATGGCGCAGCAGTTATGCTGGGGCGAAACAATGGTTTTGTTGGACATTTAATTAAAGCTGACATAGATGTACCAAATTTTCATTGTGCTATTCACCAACAAGCATTGTTCTCAAAAACGGTAGGCTTCAACGAAGCAATGAAAATGGCCATAAAAATAATAAATAGACTTAGAGGAGGACATAATGCCCTTACCCATAGAAAGCTAGTGGCTTTCTTAAAAGAAATAGAAGCAGAGTACGGTGATATATTGTTGTTTACCGAAGTTCGATGGCTAAGTCGAGGAAGAGATATTAATCTTTTTAGAATCCCAGGGCTGTTCTAAAGACTCTGACTTAATAAAATCATTAAAATCTCCAGACTTTTTCCTTGACATAGCCTTTCTAACAGACGTAACACAACATTTTAATAATTTAAATACTGCACTCCAAGGGAAAAATAAAAATATTTCCCAAATATTTAATTTGATTAAAGAATTTTCGAGAAAATTAGCGATTTTAAAGGATCAAATTTCTTCGGAAAACTTAACAAATTTTCCAAAATTGAAAGAAGTTTTTCTAACATATAAAAATAAGGAAAAGCTTTTAATATTTTCCGAAGAACTAAATTCACTTTTAGAAAATTTTAAACATAGATTTAAGGATTTTTATAAAATAGAATGGATTATAAATATATATAATAATCCAATTTTATGTTCATTGGAAGATGTTCCACCTAACATACAGGAAGAATTAATATTGATGCGGGAAGATGCTTTTATTCCAATGGAAAGCGGTATTGAATTTTGGAAAAAAATTTGTCCACAAAAATATACCGAATGCAGAAATTTAATCTTAAAACTTCATTCAATGTTTTCTACAACATACATCTGCGAGTCCGCATTTTCATCAATGTCATTAATTAAAAATAAACACAGAAGCAAATTGAGTGATAACCATTTAGAGACGTTATTAAAAATAAAGTGTTATGGTGATGAAATTGACATCGATAAATTAATGAATTTTGTAAACTCTAACAAATTAAACTTATGTGGTTAATTTTTGAACATATAAACATATAGTTTCTGTTTCGAAAATAAAAATATATTAAAAAAATTCGTCACCGAATGTGAATTAAAAAAAAAAATATAACTTTATTATACCTACATATACATATATACTTTTCAATATTACTTTTTATATGAATTATTTTTTTTGTTATGAAGTAATTAATATTATTTTTCGTGAGCCTTAAACTGTTTTATTAATATTAAAGCAAATGGGAATTTACATTTGTAAATGAATTAAGAAATTATTTGTAAATTTAATTTGATTTTGACACACATACATTCATACATACATACATACATACATACATACATACATACATACATACATACATACATACGTACATACGTACATACATACATTACATACGTACGTACAAATAACAAGGCAAAACAAACGAGTTATCGAAAACAGTTTACTTAACCATTACATGTTATTTCTCTATGTGTAGTGTCACCTATACATATGCACAAAATAAATCCTCTCTATCCGCCGGTATATGATCTAGAGTGCAGATGGCAGTGTTATAAATAGTGGCAGAGGTTGCAGTCGTGAGTCAGTTTATCAGAGACGCTTTCCGAATAAACATCAACTGAGTGCCTTAAAGTGTGTTGTGTTTTTCAAGTAAATTCGTGTACATTATAAATTGTGTCTGTTACTACTACTACGTTTATACGTAGCCTATTCGCAAATAAAAATTATTTGCAATTAACTAACTCACTGTTTATATGTCACATTGGTTACGAAAAATTCTTGTTTTTATGAGATGCCGGATGGTAAAATTTAATTATTTGGTAGCTCTTTTATTGAATAAAATATGATACATTTTTTATTTTTTTAAATGTAAAAATTATAGAATCAAAAATTCTTGTCCGTCTTGCAATCCAAGTAATTCAAAATCGCAATAAAATATTTAAAAAACGTCTTAATAAACTAAAAGCGTTGAAACATATGGCAATGCTTAAAATCTTATTTGCAAATAGTGTCGTTAATCAGGAATTGTTTTCGTGAGTTAGCTATTCGCAAATAAAAAATTAATTCACTGTTTATGCGGCATTTTTTTCTAATTGCAATATTTTTATTTGCGAATAAGCCGTGCGTATAAATGTAGTATGTATTTCTGCAAATTTGCAAACGTTTATAAAAAACATTGAGTGACTATTTAATTCTGTTGTTGTTGTACATTTGAATAAATAAAGAGTTGTCACCATTTTCAAACTACTAAACGGCTTTTATTTGCAATCAAAAGTATCCGGTTTATTTGAAGGAAATAAACTAACATTTTGAAAAGGTTAAAACGTAACAATATAATCTGTCAGAGATCGAAAATAACTCGTCCATATACCAAAAAACCCAAATTGTGATTTATATTTTTGTGATAAAAATAAATCACTGAAAATAACAGTTATAAAATGGTTTTGTATGACCTTTATTAGTTTTTGTTGTTTTTTAATGGTTTTGTGTGAGATAAACAATTCATTTGTTCTTAATAACTGTTACTTTCTCTTTTATTTACATACAATAACATATTGTTACGTTTTAACCTTTTCAAAACGTTTGGTTTATTTCCTTTAAATAAACCCGATACTTTTGATTGCAAATAAAAGCCGTTTAATAGTTTAAAAATTGTAACAACTCTTTATTTATTTAAAATGTACATCAACAACAGAATTAAATAGCCTCTCAATGTTTTTTTATACAGGTTTATAAATTCGCAGAATTACAGACACAATTTATAATGTACACGAATTTACTTGAAAAACACAACACATTTAAGGCACTCAGATGATGTTTATTCGAAAAGCGTCTCTGATAAACTCACTAACGACTGCAACCTCTGCTACTATTTATAACACTGCCATCTGCACTCTAGATTTCTCTTTAACTGTCTAGAGCAGGGGTGCCCACAAGTTCCTTATGGAAGAGTAAACACCAATACATTTAAAGAAAAGCTACTTTTTATTCAATATTTGTTGTTGCTAAAACCAATTCATACAATGAAAAAAGAAAAAAAAACTCACTTTCAACACACACATTTTTAAAATATCATACGATAAACAAAAACAAAATCTACATGGATGATCGCAGTCGTCAATGTTTACCAGCAAAGCATCGAAAGTGTTGTTGCTTTCAACATGCGTGTATTCAGTGAAGAACGACAAAAAAAATAATAAGACAAAGTTGTTTGTGTATTTTGTATTGCTAGTGCTGAGTGCTCTAGTGAGTATACAAAACACACAGCCTATAGCTAAGAGCAATTACAAAAACAAAAAAAAAAGTATAGGGCTTGGGCATGACTGGTGTAGAGGTTTCTAATACATACGCCATCTGTGGTGTACTTTCTACAATGTTCTTTAACTGAATATTCGAAATCGAATACAGCGTTGCCAACTTACGATCAAATCAACTGAAAGCTTTTATTTAATAATGCCCACAGATATGTTACAGTTTTACAGCACTGTTATTTGAAAACATTAAAATCGTTATATTTGAATTCAAGTACAATTTCGTAACACTGCCCCCCGCTTAAGCCTTTTCGTCCCGAATAGGCATAGATTCACTTCTCCCATAGGCAGCTAGTCGTTTCAGATGTTCAACTTTAATTCCCGATATCGATCTTCCACATTTCCGTATTCTATAAACCATGTCGTCCAATTTCTTAACTACCCTATGCAGCCCTTTGCAGTGATTCCTTAATTTGGATGACAAACCCTTATTACGTTGTGAGCTATATCTGGTTTTCATTTGGTCATTTGTCATTTTAATTCGTCTCCGAACGAGTTCATGCATTTCTTTTTCTGCTGAAGCACCTTCACCCATCTTGGAACCCGGCCCGATGATCTTTTCTCTGCGGGACAGACCTAGCACTCCAACAGGAACCATTCTGTCGTTGCACTGTTCAACGAGGGCCTCCATTGTTACATGGCCATTTCTCACATCCGCTGGTTCCAACACCAACAAACCATTGTCTATACAATCCTCCACTTCCTCACGGGACCATACCAAATCCTCTGCCTCAGTGCTAGCTCTTTTTAAAGGTGGCTCCTGTAATGCTTGATGATTCGCCAGCTGGTTATTTCTTGATGGTGAAACATATCTGGTTCGCTTTCTTGGTGCTCTACAGTTTCGCTGAATATGACCAATTTTACCACAGTTATAACATTCAATTCTGGTATTACATTGTTTCTCATATAAAGCCTCTACAACTGCCTCTTCTTGACATTGAACATTATTCAAGTCCGACACCTTTTTATCAATGCCATCCACACTGCTGTTAATAACATCAGACACCTTCTGAATCTTCTTATCTGTGGCTCTAGAAGATTCTTGATGTTTTGTTAGAAGTTTATCGTTGTTTACTCTGGAAGTTTCTTTAACTTCAGCTAACAGCTTCTCGTTGTTTACTCGAAGTTCAGCTAGAAGCTTCTCGTTATTTACTTTAAAAATTTCTCGAACTTCTTTAACTTCAGACAGAAGTTTCTTGTTGGCTGTTTCCATTTTTTTCATCATAGCCGCAAACATTGTGCTTAAATCGATGCTGCTTGTTGCTGAACGTGTAGAAACTTCCATTTCTTCCTTATACTCGAATTCGTAAGCATCGATGTCAATATCACGCCGCTTGAATTCGTCTATCAGCCTCTTCTGCAATTCTTCCTCGTTACCTGCTGTTGGTAGCTCCAACTTACTCAATTCTTTCTTGAGTTGTTCAACTTTTAGTTCCTCAAACTTCATGCTTATTATTTTGCAATCCCACTTCTGACACCAATTGTTACGTTTTAACCTTTTCAAAACGCTGGTTTATTTCCTTTAAATAAACCGGATACTTTTGATTGCAAATAAAAGCCGTTTAATAGTTTAAAAATTGTAACAACTCTTTATTTAAAATGTACAACAACAGAATTAAATAGCCTCCCAATGTTTTTTTATACAGGTTTATAAATTCGCAGAATTACAGACACAATTTATAATGTACACGAATTTACTTGAAAAACACAACACACTTTAAGGCACTCAGATGATGTTTATTTGAAAAGCGTCTCTGATAAACTCACTAACGACTGCAACCTCTGCTACTATTTATAACACTGCCATCTGCACTCTAGATTTCTCTTTAACTGTCTAGAGGTTTCTAATACATACGCCATCTGTGGTGTACTTTCTACAATGTTCTTTAACTGAATATTCGAAATCGAATACAGCGTTGCCAACTTACGATCAAATCAACTGAAAGCTTTTATTTAATAATGCCCACAGATATGTTACAGTTTTACAGCACTGTTATTATGCTAGATTCTAACGTTGTTAAAAATACGTTTAATGTAGTTATTAACAAAAGGATGCAACCTAAACATTGCCGGCCACCTTGCAACACTAATGTGTGTTGTAATGTTAACAGCATAGTTATGGTTTTTAGACAGATCCATAAACTGAATGGTTTTTAGACAGATCCATCAACTGACCCTTGCGAGCAATGGTTTTTAGACAGATTCATCTACTGAATGGTTTTTAGACAGATCCATCCACTGACCATTAGAGGCATTGTTTTTATAAAGAAAATAGTAAAATAATACATACTAGGGTAAATCGTAAATATATTTCAATGAGCTTTTTTAATGATGATAACGTAAATATACAATTCGAATGTTAGTTAAAATGTTGAATTCATTTGTGTTTGATTCATAGATGTAGATCAATAGTAATGAAAAGAGGAATAATCAAATGACAGCATTAGGTCTTTTAGGAAATCCCGCGAAATACCATTAACTGACAATTACATAGAGTTAACTGAACCTGTCAGTATCCTGCCGAAAATTTTTCTCTGAGCCAATAATGACCCTAATACGTCTCGTCGAATTTCCGGTAACATAATTTGCGGATATAAATCAGCCCCAATAAGAATATCAACAGGTCGGCTATCGAAAGGATTGGAATCTGCCAAATGAAGATTTGGCAATAATTCTTTAATGTCGGCGTTTACAGAAATCGAAGGCAAATTCCCCGATATATCTGCCAAAACAAAGGCCGTGGTATTCAGTACTACAGAAGAATCCAAATCAGAGCCGATCTTCAGAAAACAAGCCTTTCTCGAAACTACAGAAACCGCATTATTTATGCCAGAAACTTTAGCATTTGCAGAATGCGTGGGAAGTTTAAACCTGTTTCGTAATCGATTACTAACGAATGAACATTCCGAAGCTGAATCAATAAGAGCTCTGACCTGATACCTATTTCCATTATGTATGATATTTACTGATGCAGTTCCTAAGACAACATATTGATTTTGACGTGTATGAAATACTTGTCGGGTTTGCGTAACATTAGTAGAAGTAGAAGGTCGTTGATAAGTCGGTGACGAGTTAGTGGGTCGAAGAACCTCAGCAGAACTCTGACAGGAAGAAGTAGTAGGCCATTCCACGTTTGAATTTTCTATTGGCTCTTGATGAAGCATAGTATGGTGTCGATTATCGCAAATTAAACAATTATTATTGCTTTTACAATTGCTGACATGGTGTGTCCTTGAAAGACAATTAGAACAGTTATTTTCGTTCACAGCTAAAATTCGGTAAGTTATTTGAAGACTCTTAAATCGTCGACAAGTGCGTAAAAAGTGAGATTGGTTAGGACATAAAATATAAGAAATATTCGAAGAAGTAACATCGTCAGAAGGTACAGAATATTTCACGTGGTTTGTCTTTGTTTCCAAAACGTTACCCTTAAGATTGTTAAGACAGTCCAATGTCAGAATTCTTTCCGTCAGAAAGTTATCCAAATCTTGCCAAAGCTCCCTTTGGCAAGATTTGGATAACTTTCTGACGGAAAGAATTCTGACATTGGACTGTCTTGTTCTTTACAATGTGTTCCCAAAGAGAAACTGTCGATGAAGGCAGTCTTTGAATGCATATAAAGACGATAATTGGCTCCCAATTATCCGTAGACACTTTATAAATAGAAAGGGATGTAAGACAACTATTAATTCCGCGTTTTAAGGAATTAATAGTTGTACTAGTTTCCTTTTCAAAGGAAGGCAGACTAAACAGAAGTTTCAGTTGGTTGTTTACTAACATACGAGGATTCTCATATGCAATCTTAAGATCCCGCCAGGTTACTTCAAAGCCCTCATTACTCAACGGACTTTTCAAAACAATATCTTTAGCTTCACCTTCGGTCTTACGTATTAAATGACAAATACGTTCTACATTACTAAGGCGCGAGCTGTTTATATAAATCGCCGTAAATAAATCTCTAAAGGCCGGCCAAGAATCATAATCCCCTCCAAATGCGTCGACATCGCAAGGGGGTAGTGTCAAAGTATGCCCAGAATTAGAATTCACCGCTGGCGAATCACCTGCGTTCGGTACCAATTTAAATTTGCGCACCTTCTCATTAATCGCACCTAAACATTTCATATAGGCTACATATGTGACCTGATATTTAGCCGCAGCTACATCTACATCACTAGGCTCTGTATCAGAATTCTCCAAAAAATCCAAACAGGCCTCACATGTTGTTTTAACTTGTTTTATAAAAAATTTAACAAAAATATATCCCGAAACTATGTTGTAGTCAAACTGACCGACCGTAGGGTGACCAATACAATGTAAGAAGAAGAATATATTATTGTAATTTACAGATGGAAATCTGTAAACAAATAATCGCACAAAAGAAAATGTAAGAAATACTAATTTTTATTTATTGTCCGCATAAATTAAGTTTTAAACAAATGAAATAAATAGTGTCACTATTTTTTAAAACCGAAGAATTTAATGAAATAAAACACAAATGAAATGTGTATGTGCGTTCGCGTTAAAATCAAACGAATTTTAATCACTTCACTTTAGCTCACAATTGAAATATATTTACGTACCTTATTTTATGAAAAATAAATAAATATATTGCCGGTGGACTGTATTATTGCCAGGGGATGATGGAGTCAATGATGCCCAAAGATCCAGTACTCGTTTAAAAATCCGGTTCGCTAGGACCAAATGTTTGGCATCAATCCAAGTGTCGCCAATGGCTCATATATTTATTTATTTAAATTTATTACGATTTTTATTTTTATTAATTTTGACTTATTTCGGTTTGTTTATATTTATTGTTAGTGAGCTACCTTAATGTTTACTTAAATTGTCTTATTTACCAATTGTATGATCATTGTTGTTTAGTTCATTTGTCCGTTATATTCAAAACATTTTCAGTTCAACATGTGAAGAGCCCTTTAGTCTGCCGCCGTTACACACTGGTCGATCCCATAGGCCAAAAATAAAAAAATAAAGTGAAAAGTTTGTCACCAAATGTGTCATCACTATTTCTTATAAAAACAAGGTTTTAATATTTATAGTTGTTTTTGTTTTATTCCAACTATACTCTTCAAGAATAGCTTCAAAAGTGAGAGCATGTTGACAGATGGTTTTTGCAGAGTGAAAAATTGGAAAATTAAGCGCAACTTTAAATTAATTAAAACCATATAAAAAAATGTTTTTTTGTAAAAAATCAAAATGAATATTGAATTGGATTAACTTAATTTTAATATAATTACAATGTGTTTAGCTTCTTGTGTATTTTTTATAAAATTAATATTTGCCCAGTGTCATTTTTAGTGTTCGTTCGTCCATATATTTCAATTTCAACTAGAGTTTTAGTTGTGTTTCCCCCTGATGTCTCCAATGGGATTTTTTCTGGTTTATTAGTTAATATTCCAAGATTCTAAAATTGCAAATTTCAGCTGCATCCTTTTGCATCTCTTTGATTTATCTCCCATACACCAAAGCGGCCTCGTTGTTTTTAATGTCCAACTTTGAATTTTTGTGAAGTGTTTTGTTAGTTTATGTTCGCGTTGCTTTGTTATTGTTATGCATGTAAAGAATTGTGTTTGTTTTTTTTCTTTTCCACGGACTTTTAATATTTTTACTTTATCACATCTTATAATTTCAAACTTTCGCGCTCACATATTTTTGATATTTGGTGCTTAGAATGCTGAAAAAGCTCGAAAAGTGAAGGATGTAGTGAAAAACTATATTAAAAATGAGGGCTACACATTTAAAGAAAGTCATTTAGAAACACGCTTAAATTATACTTGCAAAAAAATTTCAAAATTTTGGCAAAAATGCAATCGTATAAAAACAAAAGTTCAAAATACATATTCTGATTGGCTTGCCTAAAAGGAGTCGATTTTATTAAACTCACATGAGCGAGCGGACCACGCCCAGATTTAGTTTGCAATTTTTTTAGTAAGATTTCTTATTGATTTTTAATTTTTTATCAATTTTAAAAAGTTTATAGTTTCACTTATATGGGGAGTGGGTGTGGCAGTTGTCCAATTACGCCCATTTTTGAAAAAAAATTGTGTAATATCCTTATTATATATTGTACCAAAAATTGTAAATGTACTATTATTTATTACCGAGATATGGAATTTTGATTAACTAGAATGTCATAACCTCGCACTGCGCGTTGGGGTGAATTTGGATGCTAAGGTATGGTAGGGGGAGGGAATGAGTCATCAACCACTCCCATTTTATCATTAAATAGTTCTGACATATTTATAAAGCCGTGACCGAAATTACAAGTTGATACCTACACTGGAAGTATTTTTGGCCGCCGACTCCATACAGCACCGACCACTGTGCGTTAGTGGCCGGTCCTAAGTTGAGAACCCAGCCACCACAATCCATATCGTCTGATAATGAGAACCTGCAACGACAAATTGACATCCTGCAAGCTGAATTGGCAAACGCTCAACGTGCTTTAAGAGCAAATCAAAATTTAAATACGCCGAATGTTATTGGCCATAATGCGCCAGTCATCCAAAGTATTAGCAGTAGCCCAGAGGACATGGTTGATCGCCGGAATCCAACGCCATATTCCTATGTTAGTCAGTCAGACCAGTTGATGACTTCTCAGCCTCTTATTGTTTCCCCTGCACAGTGGGGCAGAATCGAAATTTTTTGGAAATAAATCTAGCATTTCTAAACGGCTGGTCCGATCGGGATAAAATTTGAATTGGGCGTAGCCAAGGAGTATTCGAGTTTAAGTTATTAAAATGGGCCCTATGGGGGCTAAAAATAGGGTACCTTCGACATGTAAAATTTTTAAACACGTGCCATTTTTTGGTTTCTCATCCGATTTCAAAGAATTTTATATTTTTGGAAAGCGCTCGGCTAGATTTTGAAAAAACAGGCATTTCAAAATTGAAATTTTAAAATTTTGCCATACCTTGGTCCGCTTTTTTAAAAAATATAGGGCGCAAAAAACTTTGTCAAAAAGTCAAAGGGAATCCCGCAATTCCTAAAAATTGGAGCGAAAATCCCAAAAATGGTATTTTTACAATTTTGCCTATAGGGTCCACATTTCCTTCGGGGCTGGGAAAATACTTTAGGGATAAATAGGGAACACATCAGGGTTTCCAAAACTACTTTCCGTTTTCTGATCAGAGCTTTGGGATTTTAGAACATGTGGCCCAAAGTTGAAATTTTGATAAAAAATAGATATACATATTTCGAAAAATATATGTTCTTAAAGTAAGTTGTTTTTTAATAAAAAAAGAGTTAAGTCACCTTTTTGTCCAAAAAACAGCAAAAATATACTATTTTTTGAATTTTTAAATTGAAAATCGGTTATTTTTGGATTCATTATTGATATTGCTCTCTCAATTCAAATTTTATCCCGATCGGACCAGCCGTTTAGAAATGCCAGATTTATTTCCAAAAATTTCGATTCTGCCCCACTGTGCCCATGCCAGTACAACGCAAACTTTATGATCTGCCCGAATTTTGTGGTACTCCTGAGGACTGGTCAATGTTTTTGTCTGCCCTTGAACAATTGACAGCGGCATATTCGTACAATAATTTTGAAAATTTTTTGAGAATGCAGAAGGCTTTGAAAGGTGAAGCCAGAGAGTGCGTGAAGTCGTTGCTCATCCACCCAAATAATGTGCCAACAGTTATAGAGCAATTAAAGCTACTATATGGTCGCACAGAGTTGCTTATTCGATGCCAATTGCAACAGATGAAGGAAGTTCAGCCCAACGCTATCGATAAATTGGTGCCGTATTCCATTAAGGTCAGAAATTTAGCAGCATTTTTGGAATCTGCCAATGGTTATCAACATTTGTCGAATCCAACACTCATGGAGGAGTTAGTACATAAGCTTCCAATGAGCAAACGTTTGGATTGGGCCCAGTTTGCTTCAACTTTACCTCAGTTGCCGACTATTTTGGATTTTAGTACCTGGCTCCAGCGTGTTGCAAATTTGGTAAGAAGTGTGCAAATAAGCAGTTCAAGTGGCAATAGATCTAGCAGTGATCCAAAACGAAAAGTGGTTTTATATGCCGACATGGCCCAGAACGTCAGTTAAAATGTTTTTATTATGTTGGCTGGCCCACATAAAATTTTTGATTGTAAGAAATTTTTAGAATTGAGTGTGCCTAATAGATGGGGTGAAGTGAAGAGATTGAAGTTATGTTTTTCGTGTCTCAGTGGTGCCCATTCAAGTAAAGATCGTCGTCGGCGTAAGCAGTGTCCAATGGAAAAGTGCCAAAGAAATCATAATAAATTATTGCATGAAACTAAACCTAATGAACCAAGTGAACGATCCGTAAATGTGCTGCCAACAGAGAGAGAGCTTCAACAGTCGAGTGCTAGTGAAAAAAGTGATTTGTTGTTCAGAGTGCTCCCAGTGGTTCTTTATGGACCAAATTGTGCTATTGAAACTTATGCACTCCTAGATAAAGGTTCTTCGGTCACGATGATGGATAGCTCTTTAGTGAGACAGCTTGGACTGCATGGTAGACAAAGTCAATTGAATTTGAGTTGGTATGGTGGTAAATCGGCACAAGAACCAGTTATGGTGGTGGATCTTCATGTGAGCGGTGTTAATAAGGGAGATTTATGATAACTGCCAAACTTTTGGTGAGAGAGAAGTCTGGAGACATAGTGTACTTTGGGACGAGATGTTGCCCGCTTGTCATTACAAGCGATGTGGAATAAATGGCGCCAAGAGTTAAGAAATGTTGTCCATGTAAAGGTTCCACGATTTTATTTTGGAAATGGTTTGCCATTGGAGTTAGAGCTGCATGTTTTTGTTGATGCCAGTGAAGATGCCTTCGGTGCAGTTGCCTATTGGAAATATACAACATCTGATGGACAAATAGGAGTGTCGTTTATATCTGCCAAGTCGAAATGTGCCCCATTGAAATGTATGACCATTCCCATACATTAGTTGGATTGGTTCTGAAAGCAGGAGATATAAACCATTTGTTACCCATCGAATTGCCGAAATACTTGATTCGACATGCCCAACTGATTGGAGATGGTTGAATACAGATCTCAATGTTGCCGATGATACTACAAGAGCTAAAAATGAAGTTGACTTTTCCATTGAAACACGTTGGTTCCAAGGGCTGTCTGGCCGATTAAGAATTCTGAGAAATCTGATGATTTGTGTGAAAAACTACGCCCCAAATTTGTAATGGTTAGTAAAAATTTAGTTATTGATTTAATCGTTTTTCTTCATTTCTCAGGCTTAAACGAACAATGGCTTGGGTTTGATTTATCAATCGCTGCCAAAAATATGATAAATGTAATGGTTCGAGATTCCTGTGTGCTTTTGCCCACACTTACAATACGGTCTAAATGGTGCGAATATATGAAGCCTGTGGCCAAGGAGATCATGTACTAATTTGTGATCCAGCTGTTTCCCGTCGATATTGGAAGAGAGGTCGTGTCGTAAATGTGTTTCCTGGCAGTGATGGTGTAATCCGAAGAGCTGATGTCCAAACAAGTAGTGGAATACTTAAACGCCCAGTTTCCAAACTAGCCGTCCTTGATTTGGAGTAGTGAATCGTTGCCGATCCACGGGGGTGGGAATGTCGCCAATGGCTCATATATATTTTTTACGATTTTTATTTTTATTAATTTTGAATTATTTTGGTTTGTTTATATTTATTGTTTGTGAGCTACCTTAATGTTTACTTATATTGTCTTATTTACCAATTGTATGATCATTGTTGTTTGGTTCATTTGTCCGTTAGTATTTTTAATTTTCGCACTTTTTGTCCCTAAATTATACTGCAGTATTTTCGTTCAGTTTATTTATTTGGAAATGAACTGTTGTAATCAGTGATGTTATACGTAGGGAAAAATCCCTATTCGTAGGGATTTTCTGCTAAAAAAATGGCCGTAGGGAAAAAATTACAGATTTGTTGAAATCATTAAAATGTAGGGACTTTTCAATAATGTGGGAGAAATATATTAATTTCGCATCCCTTTTGTTATCTGTGACTACATACTAATAAAATTCTTGATTCGGCAATATTACAAAATATCAAATGTCTTTGAATGATCGCTTGCCACCATTTCAGCTTTGATTTTATAGTAGATTTGTAAAATATTGTTTTTTATATTTATATGTATATAATATAATACATATATTCAGCAGAATGAACTCTTCGTATTTTTCAGACTCCTCGACACGCTTTGAGGAAACCAAAAAGTACCACAAACAAAAAGACCAGTGAATTTTTTGATTTTTTTAAGATCATAAAAATCATTATATTCCGACTTAAATCTTCTTTTTTCAGGACTGAATCTATTATTCAACTCAATCTGCATCAAACCGAAACTTTTAAAATTTAATCGATGGATAGATTTTAGGATTTTCATTATCTTAAAAAAAATCAAATAATTTTTGGTGTTTAATCACTTTTGAGGCTCACTGTATGTACGTTTGTATGTTTTGAGTTACAAAAAAAAAATTATTTTGATAGATATCCAACTCTCATCCCACTAAACGACCAAAAAGCTATTCGAGGAAAATTCCAAGGCTTTCTTTTCAGAAAAAAAGTCAAAAAAGTTTTTGATTTTGCAAAAAGAAAAATCAAAAATATTTTTTTTTTTAATTTTTTTTCGAAAGATTGAAGAAATAGTTCTAAATTATTTAGGACAAATTTTGCTATGAACAATAGGTAATAAGTTACAGGGATGAGAAATAACACCTGTATGGCCAAAATGTCAAATTTTCAGAGAGTTCTTGAGCGATATTGTTGAAAAATTGTGTCTAAACTACTATCCTATAGGACTAACCTTGGTTTCAAAAGTTGGTATACCCCCATATATATATAAAATACATCAAACACAAAGGGTATTATTTGCATTGATATACGAATTATCATTTGAAAGTTGTAGGGATTTTTGTAGAGACAATCTTTTGAGCGCGTAGGGAAAAATAGGGATTTTTTTCGGGATACGTAAAGATTTCTTAAAAAAGTATATAACATCACTGGTTGTAATAGTACATACACAAAAAGAAATTTGTAGGCTCAGTAATAACTGGCTTTAGAATTAAAATTTAGTTTGTTGGGGATAAAGACTGCGGTAAGTCGCTTAATGTATTTATAAGTTATTTTTTTTTGTAATAAGTTCTCTTTTTAGAAATAAACGGTGCTCAAGTATATGCATCATTAATTAAAAATTTGTGGTTAATTTATTTGGGACTTGTTAAATTCGCTGTCCTCTCAAGTTTTCCAAAATTGTTATAAAAATAAAACAAACAAAGTTCAAGTTTAAATTAGAGACGAAGATCTCTTTTTATTGTAAATAAATATTACCTCGTAGAAGGAATATATTGCGTTTTTTAGTAAGATGCACGTCGAAGACAATTTGACAAGTGTTTTTTAATGCTAAAATAACAAGCATAATTTGGTGGCCCGTTAACGGTTTACTCGCTAGAATCTAGTAAAATACTTCCAGCAAAGTTGCATAAAAAAGGAAGCAACAATAGATTCTAACGTTGTTAAAAATAGTATAATACGTTTAATGTAGTTATTATCAAAAGGATGCAACCTAAACAGTTCGTCAGCAATTAAATGTAAAATTTTTAAAAGTTTTCTTGATATATTTAAGATGCTATACGCTGAAATATACCAATTATTATAAAAAATAATGCATCCACAATAAAGGTGAAGGGTATATAAGATTCGGCATAGCCGAATATAGCACTCTTACTTGTTTAATATTTAACTTCATTGATTCGATGATGTCAATTCCAAAGTTAGTGAAAATTTAAAGGTTAGATAAAATAATTGTTCAATTCACAACGTACGTTATACGAGTATGATACAACTATTGCGATTATAAACAGAACTTTGTCAAGTGCCAAAAATGGATCAAAGCAAATGCACAAAAATCAGCTGATTATGATTTCAGTGTTAACGTAGGATTTTTATTTGTAACAAAAATTGGTTAATTTTGTCTGTAGTATAATACAGATATGAATTTTTGGCAACACTTTAACTTTCATAGGACTTACAACCTCTGTTGTGAATTGAAGAAATTATTTTTAAATCTTCTATGAGAGTTAGTATATTATGTATAATATATTTATTTTATAATTTTGTCAATGGAGCTTTAATTTGAAAATAATTAAAGTAAAAAATTAATTCATCTTTTGCAACTACTAAGTTGATGTCTTGATTTCCATTTTATTATGCAAGCTTTGAACGTTTCTTTGCAATTGCATCCTCAACCGCCCTCAACTGCTTGAGAAGCTCTTCACGTCGTGATTTTTTTGAATCCTTCTCGGTAGATGAAGCTTGAGACGGAGATGTTAATGCTGAAACTCCCACTGTTGTCGGCTTTTTCAACTCAATTGAAATTGGAGACCTCTTTTTCGGAAGATCTATTAAATAAATATATGTTTTCAACCATAATTTTTTTAAAATATATATTAACTGTACCTTTTTTGAGTCCTTTTCTTTCATTAGTTGCCAATCTATCAGAATTTCGTGATCGCTTAGGCGGAGTATGGTCTCTGGATTGCGATGAACTTCCGGATGAAGAAGATCCCGAGTCTGATTCGGAGTCTGAAGCTGTAGAATCTAATATTTTGTTTCTTGAATACATTTGAAATAATATAAAAAAGCAATAAAAAATGTACCTGAATCAGAAGAGCTTGAAGAATGTCTACGCCTAATTTTTGTTTTATCACCACGAATCTTCTTTGTTAATGGTGATAATCTATTTCTCTTATGTACTGGACTGTATACGTTTCCTCTATTATAAACTGGAGATGACATATTGGCTCTTCTTTTCATGTTTGGTGACTGGCGCAAACCTAATAAAAAATAAAATTATTATTTTTTTTGTTAAGAATTAGTGTGCTGAATTTCCAATTATGTATAAATTCACTGAAATTTATTGTTGGGGGATAAGCTGGTTCCTATGAGCATTTCACTGGTTGCTTAGGCGAGATCATCAGGAAACCTTTTCCCAAAAGGCTTTAGAAAAACTAAAGATGTTATACAAATAAAACTATAAAGTGAATGAAAATTAAAGACTCTCAAGCTTTAATTGTAAAAATATCAAAGCTAAAACAAAACTCCAATAATAAACAGTGTTTTTATCTTTTCTTACATTCCTTACTACAATTGGTGGTTTCTTGCCGACTCGAACTGTAGTTGTAAGTAGGTAAAGAAAAAACAAAACAAAAATAAAATAAAACAAATTGCTTTATTTTTTTCGCATGAAAATCAAAATAAAAAGAGTTGTCAATTTCATCTTGATGCACGGATACCTGCTGCAAACAATTAAGAAAGTATGTCAAGTCAAGCCCGACCATATAATAACCTACACTAAGTAAAAGAGCAAAAACATTTTTCTTTTAAAATTTAAATATATATTTTTGAGTGATTTTCGGAATTAATATGAAAGTTTACTATTGGTGTTTTCTTTTCTGAGAAAAATGTTCCATTTATGTTACCATTGGCGCAGGGGTATGTTCCATTCTAAAAATGTATGCAAACATGCGAAAAATTGCCGTTTTCCTTTCTAAATATGTTGCATAAATAAGTGGTAAATATGTTACATATTTCACCCTCAATTATATTTCAGGGTGAGATAATACCCTTTTTTGCAACTGCGTTAAGTACTTTTTTGCAATTGAGTAACAGCTGATTTCTATTATTGATAATCAGTGTTGTTAATGCTGTTGGCAAACAAACATAATTGAATGTCGAAAGTCGCTTTAACAGTGTTAAATATCGCTTTTTAATACAAAATTTAAGTGTTAAGTGTAAAATCAAGAAATTATTTTGTTCCATTCTAATAGAAAACAAGTAAGAGTGCTATATTCGGCTGTGCCGAATCTTATATACCCTTCACCAAATTATACTTCAAAATTTTAAATATTTTTAGGTAAACAAAATTTAATTTTTTTCCAGTTGTTTTTTGAATTTTTTGGAAAAAAAAATTTTTCGATTGTTATTTTTAAATTTTTTTTTTAAATTTTAAAATTTTTTTTTTTTAAATTTTAAAATTTTTTTTTTGTTTTTTAAATTTTAAAAAAAAAAAAAATCGGGTTCAAAATTTTTTTTCCCGATTTTGACCCATTGTAGTTCCAACTTACTATGGTCTTATATACGTCGTTGCAAATGTCTTTGAAATATCTATCATTAGATATCCATATTGTCTATAATAATGTCTTAGTAATCCAGATATAGGTAAAAAAAAATAGGTCAAAAATCGAGGTTGTCTTGGTTTTTTCCTCATATCTCAGCCATTTGTGGACCGATTTTGCTGATTTTAAATAGCAAAATTCTCGAAAGCATGTCTGACAGAATTATTGAAGATTTGGATCCCGAAGATATCTGTGGTCTTCAGAAAACTGATTTCAACAGACAGACAGACGGACAGACAGACAGACAGACAGACAGACAGACAGACAGACAGACAGACAGACAGACAGACAGACAGACAGACAGACAGACAGACAGACAGACAGACAGACAGACAGACAGACAGACAGACAGACAGACAGACAGACAGACAGACAGACAGACAGACAGACAGACAGACAGACAGACAGACAGACAGACAGACAGACAGACAGACAGACAGACAGACAGACAGACAGACAGACAGACAGACAGACAGACAGACGGACATGGCTTAATCGACTCCGCTATGTATAAGGATCCAGAATATATATACTTTATAGGGTCGGAAATGAAAAATGTAGAAATTACAAACGGAATGACAAACTTATATATACCCTTCTCACGAAGGTGAAGGGTATAAAAATGTTTCAATTTGCAAGGGTGTGTGTAAGTCCCGGTCCACACTGTGAAACATTTGCTGGAAAACATTTTGAAATTCTCCTTTGAAACTGCATTCGTGTCCACACAGTGAAGTTTTTGCTTTTCAGTTTTTGACATTTCTGTACAGAACGAATATGAACGAATAAATGTGGATGACATACTCAACAAAAACTGCATGTACATGAAACAGATTACCCTTTTCCATTCCTCTTTCCCCTTTCATCAACAAACTCAAATGTTTTGCAGCAAATGTTTCATAGTATGGATGGGGACTAACATGTTAAAAATATTACACATTTATAAGGCATCATTTTTTTTTAGAAAAGAAAACACCATATGTTGAATTTTGTGTGTATACCAAGATTTTTGAGCGATTTATGCACGTTAAAGTGATTTTCGGAAGCGGGTCTATATGGGAGCTATGATCGTAACAAAAAATGGCTTCAGTTTCTATATGATATGATACTTAAAGCCAACAGATCATAGGAGAGAACTGCGTTTACAGATCTAAACAATATTGAAAGCAAAAAAGATAGAACGTTTTTTGTCTCTCCTATAAAATTAAAAAAATGGGACTTGGCACGTTTGCGTACTAAACTAACGATATATAAAACTTAATTGGAGCGCAATTTGTGGAGATACATACATAAATTAAACATTTATGACCGATAAAGTCCAATTTCGGAAGGACATTTGTATGGGGGCTAGGTGAAATAATGGACCGATTTTAGCCAGTTTCAATAGGCTTGGTCCTTGGGGCGAAAAAATAATATGTACAAAATTTTATCGAAATATCTTCAAAATTGCGACCTGTACTCTGCGCACAAGATTTACATGGACAGCCAGCCAACCAGACGGACGTACAAAGGTCCCTGGGAAGTATACCCGTATTGTATTCCAAGGAAATTTTATCTAGAATCGTTTAAAAAAATCAAAGCGATCCGACCAATAGTTTAGATTCTATTGAGATTTAAATGTGTTTAGTACTTGTACTGAAATTTCAACAATAGTTTTTTAGGCTTTTTTCATATAAAACTCATAAAAAATTAAAAGTAAATTTTTTTTCTAACATTCATTATACATGTATAATTAGTAAATAATAATAAATCAAAACAAAAAAAATGTTTATAAGATGCTTTTGTGGACCTTGTACTTCGTATAAGGGCAACTTCTCCTCAACCGTCGGAGGGTTAATCGACTCAGAAAGTGATTCTAAGTCGATCGGTATACTTTAAGGTGGGTGTTAGACTAATATTTTTGTGCTTTACAAACATCTGCACAAACGCATAATACCCTCCCCACTATGGTGGTGTAGGGTATAAAAAGTTATACAGGAATACAAAATTTATATTTTTTGTAATGAATTAGTGTGCTGAATTCCCAATTACAATGAACGTCCAGTAGTACGAACGCTCTTTATTACGAATTTCCAATAATACGAATGGCAAAATTTTTGCATTGACTACTCTGTAGTACGAATAAATGGGAATTATTTCTATTCGATAGTTCGAATAGTGGTTTCTTATAAGAATTTTTGTTTTTTTTTAAGTATGAATGAAGTTTTTATTATGATTTTACTTCATTCTTTCGCGGTCATCCACGTTTAGCGAAGTTATTGTGAAGTTTTTTTTTATTTTTAAAAGTGTTTTGTGTTTTAACTGTCAAAATTTTGCAAGTAAATCAATGTAAAAAAAGACAATTTATTTGCAAGATAAATTAAAAATTATTGCAGACCACAAAAATGAAACATCGTTGTTTGTAATTTCAAATAAATATTTATTATCCAAATCCACTATATGTAGAATCATTAAACAAAAAACGCAACTGCTGGATAATTCCATGAGTTCGTTAAAAAATCGGTATAGACTTACAAGTGGTGAATTTAAAAAAATGGAGGAAGTACTTTACTAGTGGTTCTTAGCACAAAGAAAATTACATATCACAGTGGGTTGAGAACAATTAAAATGCAAAGCTGTGGAGCTGCGCAAAAAATTCTACAATGGTCAGTTTTGTGCCAATGATGTTTGGCTAACAAAATTTAAAAAGCGTTATGGAATACGATTGTTAAAAGAGCATTAAATGTGCTGTTGAGAACAACATTGAAACCTCGAAAATACTATTATTGAGAAGTCTTCATGAAAAGGCTGTAGAAATCAGTTTAAAAAGTAATAAACGTCAATGTTTAATGACGGATTTTTTAAATAAGTATGTAAATTGTTTTTTTTTTGTTATATTTATATGTACATTTGGCCGGGTCGATTTGTATGGAGGATCAAAAAGTAAAAAATCGTATAGCTGAAACGCAATCCACTGTATTGATAAATTCACTGAAATTATTTATTTATTTTATTTTTATTGATTTCAATACATAAAAGCCTTCTTGGCCAATTATACATGTATTGTTAGATTAATAACCATGTTATACAATAATAACATCATTAATTCAAATTTAAAATATAAAAACTTAATATAATAGTGTACAAATGGCTCCCCAGCCACACAAACTTTGCTTAAATGAAAAGTAAAACAAATTTATAAATCCTGAAAACCAGATTACAATATAATTATTTTCAAATATTAACAGAAGAAAGATATTGTAAAACTTTTAATTTATATGTATGTAGAAATGAAAATGAGAATAATTTAAGATCCGATGGCAATTGATTCCAAATACGACAGATCCTTATTTTAAACGAATGTTCGAAAATTGAAAGATGTATTCGAGGTACTTCAATTTGAATATTCCGAGTAGAACGAATAAAAGAAAATATACCAACAAGATAATTGGGTTGACCAGTCTTCATAATCTTGTAGAAATGTAAGAGGATACGTAGATGTAAGTAGTTTGTAAAATTACAACGAAGAAAAATGGGAATATATTCTGAAACACGGTCATGATCACGCAGCTTAAAATTTTAACAATTTTTCTAAGTATACTTTTTAGACAATCAATAAAGCCTAACGTAGTACCAGATACGACCTCTAGGCAGTATTTAAAATGTGACATTAGAGTTTATCAAATTAATGATAAAGTTTAAATGATGATTTATTCTAATCGGGAAATTATTTTCCATTAAGCCCGCGCTGAAAAGAAGAAAAATATCATCTGCAAAAACAAAGGATTTGCACATATAATTATCCATTAATGAAATACAATCATTCAAATACATTAAAAATAGAATTGGACCCAGAACTGAACCTTGAGGAACCCCAGAAGTAACAGTTCCAATACTCGAATTAATACCAAGTAGTGAAACAAATTGCGATCGTTCAGTTAAGTAAGAATAAATTAATCTACTAGCAGACTTAGAGAATTTAAATTTATCTATAAGTTTTCTTATAAGAATCTTATGATTGACTCGATCAAATGCCTTTGATAGATCCAGAGAAACCATTGTACAGTTATCATGACGGTCAAGTGTAGTTCTTATTGAGTCAGTTAAAGCTATTAGTAATGAACTTGTGCTATGATTTCGACGAAAGGCATATTGATTGGAGTGCAGTAATGAAAAACGTTCACAGTGGGAAAGAATCTGTAGTTTAATAATATTTTCAACAATTTTCGAAATTGATGGTAAAATGCTAATAGGTCTTAAATTATCTGTACAGTAATTATTATTTTTGCCGTTGGTACCACTCTAGCCAATTTCCATGCATTAGGAAATTTGGAAACTGTAAAAATTGTATTAATCAAATGACAAAGATATGATTAAATCAGTGGAAATATAATTTTTAAAAACTTCATAGGAATCATATCATAACCTGTCGCATTAGATTTAATTGAGTTCATTGCAATGAAAACATCAGATTCCGTAATATTTTGAAACGAAAACATTTCTGGGCTTTCAATAATATTATCAAAATCAAAATTACCAAAGTGATTAGGATTGAAGTTATTCAAAAATCCCTCTGCAATCAACTCAATATCACTTTCCAATAACTCAGGTCGTTCAGTACCTATACAACCAATCTTACGCACCTTACGCAACATCTGGGAGCTGTTTAAATCCTTAAAAGCACTAACACCATAATTCTTACGCATCTTTCTAATGACAGATTTTGCCCTATTTCTCAGTTTACAATAATTTTGCCAGCTATCCACCGTATGATCTCTAAGGTGAGCTTTATATGCTATATCCCTTAAAGATCTAGCACGGATGACCTCCCTAGAATTCATGAAATTAACGTAATTTGATTTACGTTTAGCCCTGTACGTAGGAACTAAACAATGTAGATTTTCTATCAAATTATTAAGAGAAGAAACTTGTTCATTCACATCATTAGTAAGAAAAATGGACGAATTATCAAATTGATTAATGGATTGTGCAAGTTCATCAAAATTTATGTGATTATAATCCTTAAGGTAAATGTCATTAGCTAGCAGTTGTGGGCAAAATCTATAAGAAATGTAAATTAAACTATGATTAGATAATAAAAAAGGGAATTGCATTTGACCACTATATTCTACTAAGGATGGTTGACTTAAGACAAAATAGTCGATTAGCGATGTGCTATTATTAGGTACAAACAAGTGCGTTGGTAAGCAGTTGTGTACACATGTTAATCCACAACGGTAAGCTAAAGAGCGAAAATTGTTAGACTTAGAAACATTAAATAGATCATAGTTAAAATCTCCTGTTACGATAATGTTACTAAATCTATCAAATAAATCACTATGCATTTGCTCAAACACATCAATCTGTCCATTGGGGAGATAAATTACGCCTACAACAACAGATGATCCATTACCAAAAATTTCAATAAATAGAGATTCACTTATACCATACATATTTCCTCGAAAAACTGTTTTATAATGTAATTTATCAGAAATATAAATACAGACACCACCACCTCTAACACTATCAGGTCGATCATTCCTAACTAGATTATAACCGGGCAGTTCTACTGATTGGGACAAAACATTCGACTTAAACCATGTTTCCGTTAAGGCAATAATATCAAGACCAGAATTTTTAAATAAGAACTTAAATTCCTCAAGTTTCACATTATAAGTTGAAGGACTTAAACTTTGGACATTAACATGACCAATGTTTAAGTTACCAGAAAATGTAGAAAGTTTGGTTCGCAAGGAACCATCTCTGGCTAC
The DNA here is from genome assembly GCF_958450345.1 of Calliphora vicina. NCBI lineage: Eukaryota > Metazoa > Arthropoda > Insecta > Diptera > Calliphoridae > Calliphora > Calliphora vicina. The sequence goes on from NC_088783.1 coordinate 89,790,749, forward strand.
AGGACCAAGATTTAAATTATGGGACATTCCAAGAAAAGCTAAGTTTGTGTTTTAGGGGGAGCCAAAATTTCACTAATGATATAACCATGAAATATAATTTTATAAATGAATAGGATTACAAATTTCAAATATAATAATTCCTCATTGACTGATAAATAATATATGTATGTAGTTAACAATAAAGAAAAGATATATAAAAAATAAATTTAATTACAGTGATAAACCGTTTTCCATTACAAACAGTACACCATTATAGGATCACACACTACTTTCACATGCACGCCACAAGCAATTACACAATTAGCGAACAAGTAAAAGTAATGCATAAATACCTAAATAGTGCACTACCCACCATACTAGTAAATGGAAACATATTCAGAATAGCAAAATTTACAGGAAATAAATGTTTAATCAAATTTAAGCAATATAAGAATATATAGACAGTGGAAAAAAGCAATGCTATTTTTATAAACAAAAATGGTATTATTTCGTAAAATATATAATAAGCAATAGCAAAAGAACTCACTTTTATTATTGACCATCAAACAAATTTACGAAATAAAAATCACTCTTAATTTCAAAAATAGCATTAAATTGTGTATATAAAAATATTAGTTTTAGTTTAGAAGTTACTTAGTATAATCAAAATAACAATATATAAAAAGCAATGGTAAATATTTACAAAATAATTTTTAAATAATTAAACATTAACATTCAAAAGTTCAATTAATTCATACAAATTAACAGTCTTAACATCATCATCTATCATTGTAATTTTACATTTTGGAACTTCACGATTTATAATGCTATAGCGGATAATTTTTTTTTCTTTAGAAAGTTTCCAGCACATCCTTAAAAGCTTAGTTGCTAGAGGGGAATAGTTGTCATTTAGGTATATACGGGTTGCTGTAGATCCACCCTCAACATCAGAACGCTTTAACGACTTAGTTTTAAAGTATGAAGACATTATATTATCTCGAATGCAAACTAGACTTGCCAACCGTCCCGTTTTCGACGGGACAGACCAGTTTTAGAGTCGAATGTCCCGTGTCCCGGCGATACTCTGAACGGGACGCCATTTGCCCCGTTTAAAAAAAAACATAACTTTTTCATTAATTACCACAAAAAATATAAAAAAATCAAAAATTGGAAATACCGATAAACAAGGATGCTTTATTTTCTGAAATATAGTATTTTCTAAAAACTGAATATCACTATTTAACAATATACATAGGTACTTAGTGCATTAACTTCTATGAGTTTCAATAAACTCATTAGTAAACATTATTTAACTTTCATGAAAAATAAATGGCACGATACTCGCTCTAGGATGCTTGTACCTTTAGTTAAAGGTGAGTTGTTGGTCCATTGAAATGGACTGAGTTTGTTGAATTTATTACTTCAAATAATAATAAAAAAGATGATAAAAGCGATTAAAAATATAAATTTTAAATTATGGACTGAAATAGGTAAACTTTATTAAATAACCCCCTGCGCTTCGTTACTCCTACGTAGTAAAATAAAATTTTTTTAAAGATTTTATACACTATTTTTTTAATGAGGTAAATTAGGTAAAAATATAAAAAAAAAAATTTTCAGACAAAGTTTGAAGAATCTCGCAATTTTAATTATACAGATATTCAAAATTTACTATGTACTTTGAATGGAAAGTTTCACACTCACTGTTCCGATCTAGACCATTTTAGCTAAACTCTGTACAGTGATAAGAATTTGATTCATACAAAATTTAAATACATTACAATTATAGTACTCCAGATATTCGAAATTAACTATATACTTTGTATGGGGGTGTCACTCCCACTAATCCAATCCCTACCATTTTACAGCCAAACTATGTAAAATGATAAGTGGGCTATCGGACAAGTTTGAGAATCTCGCAATTATAGTTCTGAAAATATTTATTTTCCTTTGTGTGGTAGGTGACTTAAACCTTGTTCCGATTCTTCCCAATTTGGTTAAACTTCATGTCGTGATATGAAATTGATTCATATAAAGTTTGAAGAATTTCACAATTATAGTACTCCAGATATTTGAAAATAACTATTTACTTTAAAAAATTTAGTCTCGCCAATTTTCAGCTAATCTCCGTATAGTGACAAGAATTTGATTCATACAAAGTTTAAATACTTCACAATTATAGTACTCCAGATATTCGAAATTAACTATTTACTTTGTATGAGAGATGCCACGCCCACTAACACAATAACATTTTCACCCAAAAAATGTAGATATTAGGGCAAAATTTTAAGACTTCCACAATTATAGTTCTCCAGATATTCGAAAATAACTATTTACTCCTGTATAAAGTTCAAAGACTTTCACAGTAATAGTTCTCCAGATTTCACACAATTAAAATTAATGTGTTATTGTTGATTTTAATAAATAAAATACATAGGATAATAACACTGCTTCAAAATAACACTTTTTGTCAGAACTTGAAAAGCGACCTAATGGAGGTTGTATGCCTAGGTGAGGATATGCTAAAACCGTTTTCAAAGATTTTGAACACCCTCAAAATTTTGAGTTATTTTGAAACAAGTGTTTTAGGGTAGGTAGTACTTCAATACCTCTAACTCAGACATATTAAACCCGATTTCAAAATTTTAAAAAATAATCTAAGAAATTGTTTAAGTTATTAAAAAAGTTAAATTTTTTTTTTTCGTAATTTTTCAAATTCAACAATAGTTATTTTAATTTTTTTCTATGAAAACCAAATTTTTTTTGCACAGTGCTTTAAAGACAATTTTATATAGACAAAAAGGATATATTACTTATTAAAATCGGTTTATATATTTGCAAAAGTTATTAAACTTTTTCGAAAAAAGTTTTTTTTTACATTTATATGCGCTGGGGGAGAAATACTCAAAAAGGTATTAATGAAAAGTTGAATAACTTTTACAGTTTTCATCCGATTTGAAAAATTAAAACCATGTTTTATTAAAAACTTTTCTTTATACATTGATATAAATTTTTATAAGCTTTCACTTATAACTTACAAATGTATCAATAAATGCATGTCATTTTGAAGCGTAATAAGTTTTCTTTCCCAACACGTTAAAAAAAATAAAAATTGAACAAAAACTGACTGAGTTACAGATCGATAAGTTGAAAAACATCACTGTAAACGTTTTTTTCAGAATAACTTCTGAATTTGAAGGTGTTTCTGAAATTTTTTGACACAATTTGTAATGTACTCAGCAAGTCCTATAACCCACGCTAGGTCATTTTCCATGTTTTTCCATCGTTCTCTGATCATTTAGTGGTGTCCCGTTTTGGAAATTTCAAAAGGTGGCAAGTCTAATGCAAACATGACGAAACTTTACAAGAACTGCTGTTTTCTTCTTGATGTAAATAGCATTAATAACATCTTCCGAGGTAATTTCAACTTTCAGATAAACACACAAGGCCACAATAGTTTTATTAAGGTTTATAAGGTCATCAGATAATCCGGTAATAATAATATCAGATCTATTTTGCCGTAGATGAAGTAAGTGATTTTGTAATTCCAGTTCATGAATTTTTTTGTTAAGGCTTATTTGGTTTAAATCTATTTGGCTTTTACAATTAGCAACTTCATCCTTAATCTCTTTTAAATTACTAGACAGATCTTGACGAATTTCATATACAGTAGATTCAAATTTTGCTGAGATTTTATCTTGTTCACTTTTCATTTCATCAGAGTGGACTTTAAGTGACTTTTTAAGATCTGCAAATTCTCTTCGTATTTCTTGCTTAAAAGAATCATCATCATCAGATTCAGGTGGATTTTCAAAGCAGTTTTTGCACTTATAAGTTTGTGTGGCTGGGGAGCCATTTGTACACTATTATATTAAGTTTTTATATTTTAAATTTGAATTAATGATGTTATTATTGTATAACATGGTTATTAATCTAACAATACATGTATAATTGGCCAAGAAGGCTTTTATGTATTGAAATCAATAAAAATAAAATAAAAAATAAATAAAAATAAAAAAAAATGCCAAACCTCCTCGGTTCCGCAGAACTTTTGTTTTTACGCGATCTACTAGAAATCCCCAAATATATTTACCTAGAATCTCAACATCTTTTTTTGAAAAATCTTTTATTGTGCGGATAGCAAGACTCTGGAACTTTTTGCCTATTACGTTACGTATTTTTTCTTGTTCTAACAATGCCTTTCGTTTAAAAATATTAGACTTTTTAAATACTCACTAATAGCTACTGATGGACAATAAATATAATTATGATATTTATTAATACATATTTTTTTTTGATGTGGCTGGGGAGCCTTAATCTAAAGTGATAATTTATTTTTATTGAATTTATTAATTGAAAATAGTTATAAGAATCTCAGGTATTATTACTTGTAATATTGTTATTTTGGCCTATAAGGCTTGATATTACATAAATGAATAAATAAATAAAAAATAAATAAAAAAATTGGTAATTTTTTCTTTTAATAGTATTTTTTAATATATTAAATGCTTCTCAGTAAATAAATAATCAAGAAAAGAGGCTCAATGGAATTATGATACCAAAAAAGGAAAACTAAACCAAACTAAGGAGTACTTTTTCGTTCTTCAAAATTGTACTTTTTGAATTTGAACTTTGAAATTTCAAACTTGACGGGGGTCATGTGTGGAAAATTTGTACTTTATCTTCTTATGGTACTTTTTATTATATTAAATTATGTTACTTATATAAGTACATAATAGTTGGCTGATCTGCTTCTGAGGTAACAAAAACTATTAGTATTTTTTTGTTCTTCGAATGGCAGAAAATTAAACACATATGATCCTGACCGAGTTAGAATCTAAAAAAAGGGAAAATTAAATAAATAAACTTCAAATGACGTTTAATTGTCAGGAAATACTCGTATGATCAATATTTTTAAATGAGTTTCTGTCATTCCTTATTAACATCTGTATCAATTAGTGTAATAAATTTAAAGAAGTTTTTAGATATTTTTACATCGATTTTTAGAGAAATTGGATGAAAAAGTTAGTTTTTTATTTCTAGATTTTTAATTTTTCTACTGAAAATAGATTAAAAGGAAAAACCGAAGAATAATTGTCGGTTTCGATTTTAAGCCTTGAATAACAGCGGTTCGGTTCAAATCGAACACGAAACTCTAGTTAAAAGATATACAGCAAATATATACGAGGAATTTTTATTCATAATTGGGCTGATAATATTGTGACTAGTTTGTTTTCAAGTTCAAAATTTGTCTGCTAAAAATAGATCAAAAAGAAAAAACTGAAAATCGAAGAATAATTTCCTTGGTTTTCGAGTTTGATCCATAAAAAGCTTCTGTTTAAACCAAACACGAAACTCTAATGTAAACGATCCTAAATCGTCCCCTCAATAAAGCAATAGTGTATAAGCCATTGTTAACCAAACGCACACAATAATACATTTGCTTTGAATTTTAGTGTAACGATGTGTATACACTAAAATATCCGTTGATGTTTTTATTCAATAGCAAACACATTTGTTCACATTTGTTGTGGGCAGTGTAAATGTGTGTGCAAATAAAAAATCCACACACAGCCTTAAATTTACACTAATACATAGGCAAAATGCTAAGAACAATAGGTAAATGCGTGATAGCAAAATGCGTCCCAAATAGTTTATATAAATATTTCTTCAATTTTTCTAAAAAAAAAAAATATTTTTTCCGAAATTTTTGACTTTTTTTCAAAATGAAAGCTTAGACCTCTTTGGTCGCTTGAAGACCTCTTTGGTCGCTTAGTGGGATGCAAGTTCAATATCATTCAAAATAAATGTTTTGTAACTCAAAACATAAAACTTTTGATTTTTTTTGCAAAATCAAAGAAAGATTCAAGAAATAGCTATCTAACCTATTTGGGAAAACACAAGTTTGGCCAAAATGTCAAATTTTGATTATAAGTTGGCATCGCTGTCAAAAATTTCGTTGTGCATCGAATTTTTCAATTTTTCAACTAATTGAAATATTTTCGTTAATTTTATGCAGGTCTAAAGTTGTAAGCAACGAATGTGCGCCATAATACCAAATGACAATTCGTTCGATCAGCTATTTCGACTACAGTCGAAAATCGAATTTAGTTTAACATTGGCGCAAATTTCATTCCGATCGGAAGACATCGATTTCGTAAGTTGGTTCACTTGACCCAACATATATAGATAATAATATGTATGATAAAATTTAAACATGAAGTAAAAGAAAACTTTTAGAACTTTTGTTATAAAATGTTGGCAATTGGTATGAAAGTTAGTGAGCAAAATTTACCCGATCCAAAGTCACCTGTAAATATATAAAACTAATCTTAAATACATATATACCTTTATAAATAGATGAATTCTTATTAATAACGTAACTCGCTTTCAAATCCATCATATCATTATTTAATTCAAGAAATGATGCTTGCAATAAACATTATAAAAGAAACGTGATTTCTGTAGGTTTGTTAATAAAATTAAAAATAAAAACTTACTTGGGGATCCCCTTGGCCTTCTTGATGGAGGAGTAAGTGATCGTAAATTTCGGCCGCTAGATCTACGTGTTGCTGAAGGAGAAGAAGCTTTGTGTGAACTGCTATTATATCGACGTCTGTGCCGGTTGCGTGGGCTAACAGAACGACTGGAGTCGGAACTAGAATCTGATTGAGAACTGCTTGAACTTGAATAAGATGAATTACTGCTGTAACTGCGTCGCTCTCTGCGCCTTTTTTCTCCGTGGTCACGGGATCCTCCTCGGCCATTTGGTGACTTTGAACGCATCCAAGGATCGTTCCAGTCATCGCCACGACCTAAAGGCTCAACTCTTTGTACAATCACCTCACGTGCCGGACGAACACGCCTCTCATCTTCATACTGCGGCATTCGATGAGGAGGAAGCTCTCTATACCGAGTAGATCGACCATATGGATCAACTTCATCGTAATGTGGCAATGGAGGTCCACGCCCATAACGATCTCCAGCGTTATAGACATCTGCTACTGGTTCAGCATATAAAGGATGTCGAGCAGTCTTTAAAGTCATAATTAAATTAAAATAAACATTTTGATAATAACAATAAGGTATTATGATAATCAGGGCTGAGATTTGCATGCAAATGTATAACTTTTTGAGAAAATAATATTCCAAATGAAAATATTTCCAATAATACGGCATTGCTTTATTACATAATTAATAATTTTATTCCACATTTAAATTTATTTAATATCAGGGTTTAACAATTAGTTAACCGTTTTTTTACAATTGACTCTACATAATAAAAATGAAATTTATACTAAAAGAGTACTGAAAATATACTAACTAAATATATTAATAAATGCCATATAAGCAGAAATATTTTTTGCAGTTTTTCTAAAAATATTTTTTTTTTAATAAAATTTATGTTGCTGCTAAGACAAAATTAATATTTATCATTTGTAAAATATTTTGTACCGGAATACATACATATATTCATATTTTTAGTCAACAAAAATATTTGATATTAAATAGTTGAATATAAAAAACAAGTAAGAAAGTATGGTCGGTCAAACCCGACCATATAATACCCTACACTAAGTAAAAGAGCAAAAATATTTTTCTTTAAAAATTTCAATAATTTATATTTTTGAGTGATTTTCGAAAGTGGGCCTTATAACGGAGCTATGACCAATTATGGACCGATTACCGTGAAATTAGGTCGTGTGATTTATACCTATATTAAAGTTACCCAGCAAAAAAAAAATTAAGTTGTTCAAGAAGAATGGATATTTTCATGAGTTCTTTAGTACTTATTCACTCAAATTCATTTTAAATATCTTTCTAAATTATAATAAATTTATCATAACCCAACCCATGAAAAATCACATCCAATACTCTCATTCAACTGTAATATAGAAATTGATATTTCACTATAATTTGATATTTGTTAGAATTTAAAATGGATGAGTATTTTATTTTTTATTTCTTACAATAAACATTCAAATTAACATTTTCGTTAATAAATTTATTTAACTTTAAGTTAGAAAAGTTGAAAACTTAGCGGATTTTAAAAAGGGCATTCGCTGTTTGAAGGAATTTTAATGAAACTTAATTTGTATTTGTTTAATTTTTTTATTAGATTTCTAATTTTTATATCAATTTCACATTTAAAAAATATTTTATTAATAGAATGTTTGAAGTTTTTTCTTTAAGAAAAACCATATTATTGAATTAATATTGTACACCAATGAAAATATGTATTAGATTCATGCAACTATTATTTGTTTAATCCACTCATTTGAGGTAATGTTGCAGAAAAACCTAGTCTATTCACTGAACTTTCATTGGTTTTAAGCACTGTTTTTAATGTTAGTCAGTTTAGCTAAATGCGAACCCATGCTCGCCAATGACACGCTAATGTTAAAATCATGCATGTTTCACCTAAAAAGAACCAGTTCATTATCAATGGCACCCATGCATTTACTACTTCTTTTGCATGTTTTTTTTTTGCTGGGTAACTATGTTCAATTTTCTGTGTATACCAACATTTTTAAAGGATTTTTTTTTATTCATTCAATTACAGAATCCTAGCCAATAGGCCATAATCGGTTCCAATTATACTACGCACAATTTGATTATACATAAAATAATAAAATTAAAACATATCAATATATAATTTGAAAATTAACTAATAGTAATGAGATCAGCCAATAACCAATTAAATTAATAGATAATAATAAAGACATTTAAACTGCAAAAAACAAAACCTCACAAAATTGTAGCCAACAAAATTAAAGTGAGAATACATATTAAGTATTAAATAATAAATTCAAAAATACCATTAGGTTCAGTAAAATGTGGTTGAGAGAGAAAGAAAAAAACAATAAACAGAATTTGTGACTAAAACTCACAAATTATACCAAGCAAAACTCATTGTATAATAAAACTTAGAGTTCAACTAAGAATGAAAAAAAAAATAAAAAAGTACAACACTAAAAACAACCCAGGCCCATCAAGGAAAATAAATACAACACCATTTTATACTCCTGTGTAAATGCAAAAACAAACACAATCACAATAACAAAATATTGTGGTGACGTGAATTACATATCTGCAAACATGGCAGACTCTCATAAACTGCCAACTACTCTACACAAAAATATCAAAAGCTAATATGTATTAGATAAATTATCCAGCGACCAAATATCACGTTCAAAATAGATAAAATGAAAATGAGATACAACCCAAACAATAGAACTGACAACTGAAGAACAGTATAGACATTAGAAAATTATGTGAATACGATCAAAAATATCAACAAGGCAATAAGCAACTCAATGCAATTATAAACAATAATAGAGCTGAAGGCAAAACAGATAATTTCAAGTGTACCAGCTCCAAATATACAAACAATACTCAAAACATAAACTAAAGACAGTAATACCATTATTACCAGCATAAGTAATAGCTTCTCACCCAAAATAGTAGAACTTTATAACATATTTACAGCATCCTCAAAGAAAAAGTCAAATGCCACCAGAAATAATAATTAAAATCCTAAGCTCATCAAAATATCAATACCAATATTCAGTAAATCGATAATACACAAGGTCAACCAAAAGTCCAACAAAGAACTACAAAAAAAAAATTCTCACATATTTGGAGAAACAGCAGTAGTAGCAAAGATGATTTAGGCAGCATAGAAACAGCAACTACATCAAACTGAATCAAAACAAAAAGAATTATGATCCACAAGAGTCAATGTTTTATACTAACATTAGAACTGGAAAAAACTATAAATAGGAAAAAGCAATCACTATTAAAAAAAGAACTGTAATAGAATATATCAATCATTTAGCACCACAAGTCAAACATGTTCATATCCCCAGAAAAACACAACACGTGTAAGCAGGAGCTATATCCAGATTAACTATCATACATTAGGTACTCCACATCAATGCGTACTGGATCTACCTCTTATATATGCTATATTTAAATGATTTTAAAACACCATCAAACAATATGCATCGGCCATAAACTTTAACAAACACCACAAAGCAAATGTTTATCAGCAAAACAATATTACTCAATAATAAACAGAACACAATTATTATACTCCAAATTATGACATAGCTAGATACTGCAAATTATCCTTCATTAATGCAAAAAAAAAAAACAAACCAACATACATACAGAGTAGTAGTAGTTAACCACCCTCAAATCACATCAAGCAGCAATCAAAAGAAATTAGTAAATAAATATAAGTGTTTGGAAACAAATCATAAAAACAAGGCAAATTTACAAACTAGAAACCATATACTCCAGTATAAATTAGTACCCATCATTAAAAAAAAATTATACATACTTAATTACACCAACACACAATCCTAAAAAGTACACTGCAGTAAAATGGAGAACAGCAAGAAGAAAATAAGACCTGAATACAACAAAATATCAAGAACACAATACTCAACTTAAACTCCAGAACATATCCCACATAACATGCATCAAAAATCCGTAGATTATTCTTTCGCAATTTGTAAAAATTAGAAACGTCACATACAATTATAAGACTTACAAATAGCAAATAACTCATACCAAATTAAAATTCATGACACTTCAGAAGATTATCGTAGAACAAGCAGATAAACAATTCCATAACAACCCATTAAAGTTAGCATTCACTTTCTGCAAAAATAGCAATCTTAAAAAAATAATTTACCAACTCCACCAAAGACACCAAATTCCCATACCAACAACTACAGGGAAAAGTTATTTAGACTAACGTCTGATATAGCTTCTTTCTGTAAGAGTCAACAGAGAAATCAAATGTCTTCAATGATGCCGGCAAATTATTAAAAAGTCTTTGCTACCCTACAAAAAATGAACGTTCCAATACTGGTGTTAACATCGGAATTTTCAACTGCATATTTCTACTAGATCTTCCGAATTCAAATAAATCAATCAAATATACCGGCGCTTTTACCTTGTAAGCCTTATAAAAATACAATAAACTTCTAAATTTAAGAAAATCAACAAAAGACATACCCAAGAATTTCGAAACATAATGTGAGACATGCTGCCGCAATTTAAGAGAGTAAAGATACCTTATAACTCTATTGAATGCAAGTCTTAGCTTCTTAATTACGTAACCCAATGTACCAGAATACACTTCCAAGGCATATAAAAATATTGGCATAATTAAACCATGAACAATGCGTTTTTTAATGTGAAAAGGTAAAACCAAATCTAAAGTATATAGTTTACGCAGAGTAAAACTAACCCTAGAAACTATTGAATTAATGTGACTTTCAAAGCTCAATTTTGTATCAATAATAAGACCAAGACACTTAAGTTTATCAACAAATTCAATTAAATCACCATTCAAGGCAACAGAAAAGTTATTACCACCGCTATCACCAAATAGCATTGCTTTAGTTTTATTGACATTAACAGAAAGACCATTCTCAAACATCCAGCTACATAACAATCCAACAGTATAATCAATCATATCCCTGCAAGACATCAGGAAATAATGAATCACCTTTAAACAAAAGTTGCACATCATCAGCATACGAAAATGGCAGGCATATACTGCTAGATACTGTAGTAAAAAGATCAAACATAATAAAAAGTAAAGGCCTAAGTACAGATCCTTGAGGCACACCACTAAAAACGGGAAGCATTCCCGAACTATAACCACCGCTTGAAACATACTGCCTTCTATCCGCAAGATAAGAAGCTATCAATTTACATGCAGAACTAGAAAATCCGAAATACCTACACAGTTTATAAACTAATAGTGAATGATTTACCCTATCAAAAGCCTTAGTCAAGTCTAAAGAAAGCAAATCACAAACACCCTTACTAGAAATATTTTTTCTAATGTTGTCAGTCAGACCAATCAGCAGAAAAGTTGTACTTCTATTGCATCTAAAACCTAATTGACAATCATGCAGATGTTCATTATTATCAATATGCCTAACAAGTTGAATCTTAATAAGATGCTCAACCATTTTAGACAAAATAGGCAATATAGAAATAGGCCTTAAATCATCAATGCCAGACATACCGCTATTCTTCGTAATAGGAACAATTTTTGCAACCTTCCACAACAATGGGAAATTTGAAGTCGTTAAAATTGTATTAACCAAGTGCAATATATAATTACCAATCATCGGCATCAATAATCCAATAAACCTAAGAGAAAAGCCATCATAACCAACAGCCTTAGATTTAATCAAATCAAAAGCTGCAAACATCTCAAACAAATCCACTGTTCGAAATGAAAAGCCACCACTAGGAATATCAGAAATGTCAATAAGGCCAACACCATCCTGAGATTGATTAGAGGAGAAGGCATTATTTAAACTCTCAGGATCAGCACACTCAAAATTATCCGGACAACGTTCAACTCCATTCCTATTTAGAATCGACCAAATTTACTGTCCTATCAGCAAAGATCAAGCTATGTGCTATTTTCTTATATCTCCTAATAACTAATTTTGCCCTATTTCTATACCGACAAAACACCCTCCAATTCTCATCAGTTCTATTCTATCCCTAAGTGATACCTGACATTTAATCTCTGGATTATTAATCCAATCATCAACTTGGGTAAGGATCCTTCTACGTTTTAATGGGACAAGAGAATGCAATAACTGCATATTGTTATTCAGTATAAATAACTGCTCATCCACAATGCCCGTCAAATACATATCATCAAAATTGCATTCAGATATCATACCTACAATAGAATCAATATTAACCGCATTATAATCATAATACTGAAAATATCGCTCAGTGTTCAACTGTGAAACCCTAATATAAAGCAAAATAAATGAATGACGCGTTATACCTGTACAAACAAAGAAGTTGAATTGTAACGTATATCATAATGTGTAGGCATCGAAATGTGAATTGTAGCAAGACCCATTCTACCACATATACTACGCACTCTCATGGACTTAATGGGATAAAATAAATTATTATTAAAATCACCCATAACAAAAATGTGTGAATATTGGACAAACAAATCTGACAATTCGCTAAAATAAAGTTCAACGAACAAACACTCAACAACACCAAAATCCCTCCTCCTATAAACTACTTTATGCCTAATAGCATTAGAAACATAGAGAGCAACACCAACACCTCTCCCAGAAACTCTATCATTCCTATGACAAACATATCCAGGAATATCAACAACACCGACAGAAACTGAATCTTTCAACCACGTTTCACTAACACCAAACACATTTAAAAATCCACCCATCTAGTTCAATTAGGTAACTTCTACCCCAAAGAACCATCAAAGCCATAACAGAGAGAAAAAGCTTAAAAAAGCCATCGTATAAAAAATGAATAATAAACAAATGTATTACAATAACAATTTCACTCTTAGTAGTATATTGATAATCCAGTCATGCTAACAATACATATGCCATGAGCAAACTGAATAATCGGAAAATTATTGAGTCAAATAGGAAACAAATCAATTAACGGTAGACCGTTAAAAAAATAACAAATTAAAGTAAATAAATGCATATTCTATACCACATTTATATTTCTATAAAAGTGGAAGCTGTTACATTTCACACTGGAAAACTGTTGCAATAAAATAATTACCAGAAACAATTATTAGTTATTGAACAAAAGCATTATCAATAATGTCAACATAGGTATGACACTACACCAAGAGTGAAAAAATTAATATAAATACAAATAATTATATAAAGGCTGATCAATAATATAAGACAAATAATTTAAACAGTTAAAAAATCATAAATTAAAGGTACATTGGTATAAAAATAAGATAATAGATTATGCAAACAAAAAATTAAAAAACATAATTAAATCAGGTTCACATTATTATCAAGAAGTACTACACCACCAGGTGAACGACAATCAGCAGCAGAAGATGCACTCAAGTTTACTGAAGGCAATACAATATTATCATTTTCGGCATTTTGTTCACTATACACACGGTCATTCACATTTGTGACTTCATCACGCAAAACAATACATTGTTCCGTGTTTAATACTCTTTGTTTATTATTAGGCAACACAACTCTTACTTTAGGTACATCCGTATTTATAAATTTGTACTTGAGAATTTTATTCTCTGTACAAAGATCCCTGCAAACTGACAATAGTTTGGACGCCTCAGGAGTCAAATGGTCAGACAGGAAAATTTTAGATGTTATGTCACCACCAATAACATCCTTAAGCAAAATAAACCGCTTTTTGGAAAACCTCATCATAATTTGGTCGCGCTGTTGAACAGAGTTTAATTTCACCAAAACTGCTCTACCATTATTTATATAAGCACAATGTTCCAAATCAGCATGCGAGATTGATAGACCACAAAGAGAGGCAATTTTAAATATTGGAACTCTCAAGTTTTTTATATTTTTTGGCAACCCTTTTACTATTATATCAGTTCTGTTAAGCCTTCTTTGAAGAATACTGTTGTATAACTCCAAATCATCAAGACGTTTATAAATTGCAGCACTATCCTGGGTAATCATATTACCAAAACATCGCTCATTGCTAAGTTTATCAAACTTCACCTTGTCACGTTATATTATTTTTGAAATTACTCTTTGAATTATCTTGACATATACATTATTATTAATCTGGCAACGCCATGTTTATCTTGATAATTGGTGAATTCCCTTTTATATGTTTAGTTTATCTATAGTTATTAAAACGCAATCAATCGGATAAGACGTGTTTTATTTGCTCGAACCTCCTAACAAATTCAGAAGTGGGATTACGTAGCTTTTCCTGGAAAAAGGAACAATCGCGTGTGTCGTGAATTGTTTGAGGAAGAGAATATTCTTTTAATAAAAGCGTGTGTCGCAAAGTTTATTAAAATAGAAAAGCGTGTGTCGCCAAATTTCTAGAAGCGTCGGTCGTGTGAAAAATAAAATGGATTTATCCGTTGTGGAGCTGAAAATCGTGGATTGCGGATGACGGGTAACAAGGCAGAGTAAGTGGCCAGGTTACAACAGTTTGAAGAGGAAAATCCTAATTTTGTTGAAAGTGCTTCTGGCTCAGAGGAAACATTTTATGGTTTTGACGACGATGCTGTACAACCTACAGAAAACTTACAAATCGCAGAAATGCAAAGGAATATGAATTGTCTTATGGATGCAGTGGTTGCACTCCATCTGAATTGGGTCTATGGAAAAGAATTCTGTCACAAATGGTTGAACGCACTAATACATGTACCCAAAATTCAGTAGCATTTTCTGTGGCACCAACGTCTGTTACGTACGGACATGCACAGACAAATTTCACAACAACAAATAATCAGCCAATCGCAACAAGCGTTGTTTTAAATTCGGTGAATCAACATGCGACGTCAAATAGCAACAGTTTACATTTTGCTGAATATGTACCAGTAACAACCATGCATAATCGTGAATGCATTTTTCCGGTAAATTCAAATGATGCGCCGACGTATACAAGTACGCAAAACTTTGCATGTGTTGGTGATGAACAGAATCTGTTTTCTTCGCAGCGTGATAATGAACACCACCACAATTTGAATTTTAACGCAGAACATAGAGTGAGCGATATCATGAAAATGTTGCCAGAATTTGATCCATGTAAAAATAATATTTCGTCTACAAAATTTATTGAGCGAGTGGAACAATTGATACACGGCTATGGTTGGAAGGAGTCTATAGTTTTATTTGCTGTACAGAGCAACTTAAAAGGTGTTGCTAAAATGTGGGTTGACTCACAAAACGTTTTCGTAGCCGGTCAGATTTTGTCGCAGCGTTTATTGCAGATTTTCCGTGTGTAACAAATTCTGCTGATTCTCACATAGAGATGATGAATTCGCGTATGAATAGAAATGAATCGATTATCGAATACTATTATCGAATGTTGGCAATTGGTCGTCGCGGTGCAATTGAAGATTGTGGCATTATAAAATACATTATCAATGGATTAAGTGATGCAGATTTAAGAAAAACGTTAACCGCAATGAACTTTAAATCGTGTACGGAATTGTTTGCAACATTAAGTAATATTTTCGATGAACGTAAAATAAATAATCATAATGAACAATCGCGGAAAACATTTTATAAGAATACCGACAATGGTAAATCTAATACAATTAAAACAGTTACAAGTGAAAATGATGAAAAAACAAAAATCGGTCCGCTCTGTTTCAAGTGTCGCGAACGTGATCATATCGCTAAAAACTGTAATAAGAATGATAGGAAAATATACTGTCGAAAGTGTAACACAAATTATCATGAAACGGATAAATGTCCTTCGAAGACGTTTAATTTGATCAAAGAACGAAATGATAGTGTGAAGGACAAAGAAATTTTTAAGGAAGTGGAAATCGATAACGACAAATATAAGGCATTTATAGATTCCGGTAGTGGCAAATCATAGGTGGCTAAACGTGTTTGGTTAAAATGTAATGGACCGATCGAGAATTGTAATGAAAAACTATACGGGTTCGCAGGTGGGGAGTACGTGTGTCGTGGTAAACTCCAAACCAATTTGAAAATTGATGATTTATGTATTGAAGCCACACTTTTAATAGTTGACGATGAGATAATGCAATATGATATTGTTATCGGGAGAGACATTTTGTCGAAAAATCGTGTAATTATGGAAAACGGAAAGTGTAGTGTAATTGCATTAAAAGGTGAGGAATTGAATGTTAACGAATTGCTCTACGAGGGTGAAAAATGCAAATAACAGGATCTGCTCAGGGAATATTCGTCGTGTTTTGCAGAAAATTTAAACGAAATCGGTAAATGTAATGTGGTTGAAATGGATATTAAAGTGGATTCTAATAAGCCTGTGTCGAGAAAACCGTATAATATTCCAATTCCGAAACAGAAACAGAAAACGGTCGAGAAAATAATCAATGAACTATTAGAAACGGAAATAATTCGTCCATCTGAATCGTTATTGTTCCGAAACAAAATGGTGAAGATCGATTATCGTGAATTGAACTCAATTACGGAGAAACAGCCGTGGCCTATGCCAAATGTTGAAGGTGTTTTGCAGACTCTAGCTGGTAAGAAGTACTTTACTATTTTGGATCTCATGTCTGGTTATTATCAGATTCCAATGTCTGACGAATCGAAACAATATACAGCTTTCGTAACGCATAATGGTCATTTCGAGTACAATAGATGCCATTTGGGCTGAAAAATGCCCCATGTACGTTTCAGCAAATGATGTCTATTAAGGATCAAGTCGTAAGTTATGTGGACGAGGTTATCATTGCATCCGATTCTGTTGATGAGAGCTTGGCGAAATTGGAAACATTTTTAAAAGTTATTCACAATCATGGCCTAACTCTTCGGTTGTCGAAATGTTCATTTCTGATGAATGAAGTCACATTTTTAGGTCATGAATTAAATGAAAATGGTCTACAGCCTGGTAGAATTAATACATTGGCAGTGAAGAATTTTCCTGTTCCAAAAAATGTGACGGAAATAAGACGATTTATTTGTTTAACTGGATATTTCCGTAGATTTATTGAAAATTATGCACTAATAGCTGCACCCTTAACTCTTTTAACAAGGAAGAATGTGGAACTTTTGTGGAATGATGAGTGCCAAGGATCATATGAAAAATTAATTCGATTATTAACAAGTGAACCGCTTTTGGATATCTATGATGTAAACAAGGAACACGAATAACAGATTACAGATACATGGCACAGCTGGTATTTTACTACAACGTAATGGGCAGAATGAGTTGAGGCCAATCGCTTATTTCAGCCGTTTATGTAATGATGCTGAACGAAAATACCATGCATATGAATTAGAGGTGCTCGCCGTAGTTGAAGCTTGTTAACGTTTCCGAATGTATTTACTTGGAAAACAATTTGTGATCGTAACTGATTGCTCAGCAATATACAATTTGAAATTATCAAAACCATTGATACCGAGAGTTGCACGTTGGTTTTTAAAATTGATGGAGTACGATCATCAAATAATACATCGCGAGGGTAGTAGGATGTCTCATGTCGATGCCTTGTGTAGAGCCCCCATAGGAGTTGATGAAAGTGTTGCAAATGTTCAAGATGTTGGTGAGAAAATAATGCTGATAAAACCATCTGCGGATGACTGGGTATATATGATGCAACGCGATGATGAAAATCTAAGGGAAATAATTGATGTTATTAATGGTAACGAGCAGTCTAGTCGACAACAGCAATATGGAAATGATTATGTGATGAAGAAGAACCGTTTGTTCCGAAAGGGTGATGGCGATACATTAATGTTGGTTGTACCTAAGGGTTTAAGATGGCGTATTGTGAAATTGTGTCATGATGACGTAGGTCATCCAGCTTTGGAAAATACTTTGAGAAGATTATCGAAACATTTTTGGTTTCCCCGGATGAGGAATTTTGTGAAAAATTATCTAAAGTCATGCGTAGAATGTTGTTATTGTAAGGAACCAAATCGAAAGGAATGTGAGCTGTATGGTATGGATATACCGAGGATACCGTTTGAGGTCATGCATATGGACCACCCTGGTCCATTCGTAAAAAGTCGACGAGGTAAAGAACATCTCTTGGTGATAGTGGATGCTTTGACACGTTATGTTGTTTTATGTCCTGTGAAATCAACTAAGACTAAACCTGTGCTGGATGCTTTGGACCAGTTAACCTCATATTTTGGTATGCCAAGGGTATTAGTGACTGATCGTGGAACTGCAATCACTTCAGCAAATTTTGAAAATTATTGTGTGGACAACAACGTCCAACATATAAAGGTAGCAGTTCGAACACCAAGGGCAAATGGACTTGCAGAACGGGTCAATAGTTCTATACTATCGTATCTGAAGTCAACAGTTAACGAGACAAAGGATTGGGATATGATAATGCGAAATCTACAGTGGACTTTAAATATGAACGTTAATAGTACTACGAAATATGCACCGATTGATTTAGTCTTCGATTTTCCTATTCGTGATATTACTGGCAATAAAATCTTAGCAGCAGTTCAAGACGTAAAAGATGAGCCTGATACATCTTTAACTAGTGCGAAACGTAACGATGCTATCCAGAATATTGAAGATGCCAGAAAAATCTGGAAAACCAGGTTTGACTCTAAACATAAGACTCCTCACAAATATGAGGAAGGTGATTTTATTTTGCTGGAAAGTGCTATTCCAAGTACTGGTGCATCTAGGAAACTAGAGGTAAAATATAAGGGTCCTTACATCATTAAAAAGGTCCTTAGATATGATCGATATGTCATAGAAGATGTTGATGATGCTCAGCGTAACCAACGGAAGTTTTCAACAATTGCTAGTAGCGACAAGATGAAGCCCTGGTGTGCCTTATACCCAGATGTTGATGATGCTTATGAGGATGACTCTGAATGATACCCAGTGGACAATGAACTCGAGGACGAGTTATATATATGTTTAGTTTATCTATAGTTATTAAAACGCAATCAATCGTGCAATCAAGACGTGTTTTATTTGCTCGAACCTCCTAACAACCTGTTGTTCTGCACGAAATTTATCAAACAACTCAATAATTTTTTGTTCAAGAGCTACGATGCTGGCATAAACTTGCTTTTCAAAAATGCGATTGTGCTCCTCAAACTGTATTCCAATATCCATGGATATATTGTGTAATTCTTGCTGTATATCACCAGAAGACATGGACAAATTAGTTGAGCTTTTGTCATTTGGTTTTGTACTGCAAAAATCACAAATGTAGTGGAAAACTTTTCAGTTTTGACATTTACTGATCAGTTGTCACATTTACACAGTTTATATGAAAAAAAACGTCCACAAAGGTAACATCCATTTTAGTAACATTCTTGTTGCAGGTACACAAAAAACACTCCTTCTTTCCCGGCATTATGGATCAATTGTATGGTGAATAATCAAGGAACGCAAATATATATTATTGCAAAAGCATACAAAAAAAGGCCACCAGCAAACAAAACTGCCGCAAAACAGCAACACGACGAAGTATTCTTCAACAAGTATTTAATAGATATTTAACCAAAATTAAATAAACTCGAATTCACCAATGCACTTTTAATAGTAACAAAATTATTATAATGCAATCTACTTTGAATTTTAATATTACAATTAAAACATTTATTATATTTGCTTAGCTAACCAAAATCACAACCATTAACTAATGGTGATGCCAGATCAAAAAAAATTTATGCACGTTAAAGTAATTTTTAGAAGCGGGTCTATATGGGAGCTATGACTAATTATGGACCGATCGTAACAAAATTTGATGACAAGAATTCTGTATATTTAAAACTTATTTGGAGCGGAATTTGTGGAGATACATACAGTGGTGGCCAGCTATTTAAGACAAATACTTAAATTTTTTCACATCAACTGAATTTTAAGTGCGATAGAGCCAAAACAAAAGGACCTAAGGGTATGAAATTTATTATTATTTCTAGTTTCTCAAAAATTTTTGGAAAAATCGAAACAACATATATTGACAAAGATATGCAGAAATACGTTGACTCACCTCAGGGAACTTCCGCTGTTAATAACATGATATGACCGAAACTAATGGAACTAAAAATACCAAATTTGGTCCGAATATTTTATAATAAAAATGATATAAGTGTTAGAAAATATGTTTATTTAAAAAAAAAAAAAAATTTGGTCAAGTTGAAGAAAAATCGTATGTGTCCGTGGTGAATATGAATGAACACAGTTGAATAAAACACACTTGTGTTTTAAAACAGTCCTCATGCATACATATTTGTGGAAATATTTGAAAAAATTTACAATCACATGGAATTTAGCAAACAACTTTTGTCTTAATTACCTGGCCACCACTCTATATAAATTAAACATTTATGACCGATAAAGTCCAATTTCGGAAGGACATTTGTATGGGGGCTAGGTGAAATAATAAACCGATTTCATTTTTGGGCGTTACAAACATCTGCACAAACGCATTATACCCTCCCCACTATGGTGGTGTAGGGTATAAAAATTACTACAAAAACATCAAACTATAAATTTCCAACAATATGCGCAGTAGAAAATACCAACAATGGAAATATGGAAGATGCTAAATGTAAACTGCCAACCCATACGAAATTGTACGAAGTTGAACATATTTAAAGCGAAAAAAAAGCGTGGGTGCTGCGGCTTAATTGGTTAGCGCGTTTGATCATTAAGCATGATATGGTATTTGTGGCCTGGGTTTGATTCCAGGCCGCTGCCAATCAACAACATCAGTTTATAATAATTATTAGTTTACTAATAACTAATATTTATCACAGCGCCCTCCTTCGGTGGTATAACATTAAAACGCCACCGAAGTAAAATAATTAAATAAAGGTTGTAGACTTGACTAAGGCGCCATCTCACACCAGAGGCGCTACAACCTGCACTAATAACAAACATAACGGGCAATTGCAGAGTTGTTAATTAAAAAAAAGCTTTTCTCCTCCTTTCACCACCTTTTCCTCTACACTCTATCCCCTTTCCAAAGAAAGTAACACATTTATATATAGGCATATTAATTGCTTGAGTGTTACTTCTCTGTAAAAAAAAAAATGTTCATATATAAAATATTTCCGCATATGTATGTTACGGTTGGCTTTACGAGATGGCTTTCCATAGTGGTAGCTCTGAAGACGTATCCTTTAAAGGTGCTGACTGGGCTAAGGGAGTCAAGGTCATAAACTGCGGAAATAAAAATTCATTTGAATTCTTAAGGACCGTAGTTGGGAAACTTGGCGACTTTAATCCAGCCTTAAAACTTGAAGTGATACGCGCTTCAGAACTACCATTAAGGTCAATAGTGACAGTATGGATTCCTCCACCCGTAAGACCGGTGGAAACCATATTGGCACTGTTGAAAAAACAGAATGTTGATCTCCCTATAGACCAATGGAAGGCGGTAGCCTCTATGGTGTGTAAGGAGAACAACGGGAGGGATTTCCGGTTCGCAGTGGATCGTAAATCCCTCGAGATTTTGGACAAGGTGAAAGGGGTTGTCAATTTTGGTTTTGGCACTGTCAGGTTTCGGTACTCGAAACATGACACTACCAAAGAGGCTGCTAGTGGTGCAGATAAACCTGCATCATTGTGAAGCGTCCTCAACATAATTGGCAAACTTTCTCACCAAATCCCAGACCGACGTGGCCCTGATCCAAGAACCTTGGATTAACCAAAATAAGGTTTGCGGGTTAGGGATAGCGGGATACACGTTATTTATCCCGTCCACTGAGGACAAGGTAAGAACGTGTATCCTGGCAAGGAGAGAACTCAAACTAATAATTTCTCATTCCTTTAGGTGCGGTGACATCACTGTTGTGAATAGGGAAACCAGGGGTGAGCGGACGCTGACTTTGGCTTCGGTGTACATGCCGTATGATG
The DNA here is from genome assembly GCF_958450345.1 of Calliphora vicina. NCBI lineage: Eukaryota > Metazoa > Arthropoda > Insecta > Diptera > Calliphoridae > Calliphora > Calliphora vicina. The sequence continues at coordinate 89,813,087 of NC_088783.1, forward strand.
CAGTAGATCCACCAGGCAATAAGGTGTTGGAGCTAACGGCGTACACAAAAAGGAGAGGTGCTATCCTGGTTATGGGATGTGATGCAAATGCTCATCACAGCCAATGGGGCAGTGCTGACATCAATAAAAGAGGTGAGTGCGTCTATGATTTCATAACTGTCAATAATCTAGTTATCTGTAACAAGGGCAACATGCCCACGTTTAGGAACAAAGATAGGCAGGCGGTTATAGACATGACCTTGACGAACCAAGATGATAATTTCGTTAGAGATTGGAGGGTATCCACGGACTGTTCCTTTTCGGATCATATTAGGATCACCTTCACCTTGAACTTCAACTCGTCCTTAAGGGTACCATTTAGGGATCCTAGGCGGACAAATTGGGGAACCTTTTATGACAAGGTACGTTCTGGGTTTGAACAGTTTACTTTATGTGAACTGATACCACCCAATTTGGAAATAACGGTGAACAATTTCACCCGTTTATTAAATGAGAGCTATGAGTCATCATGCCCAATGAAATTTCCCGGTAGGCGTAAACAGCCAAAATTGTGGACTAAGGAACTTCAAGTTCAGAGGTCGACGGTTAGGAAATCTTTTAATAGGGCAAAGCTCACAGGATTACAAGGAGACTGGAACAACTACAAGGAGTGCTTCAATAAATACAAGGGAGATCTGAAAAGAGCGAAGCGGACTTCATGGAGGAATTATTGTGAATCCGTTGATAGCGTCAATGAGATGTCAAGATTTCGGAGAATTTTATCCAAAGACTCAAAGGTCATAGGGTATATTCAAAAGCTGATAACTCATGGACGGAATCTAGCTCGGAAACACTCTCCCTGCTTATGGAAACACACTTTCCTGGTTGTGAAGGTATAGGCACTAGGGCTGACGATCAGGGGGCTAACATGCCTGAGGGAACTAGTCATGACTCTAGACAAATTGAGGGAATAGTCACTAGGGAAAAACTAGTCTGTAGAAAAACTAGTAAAATCTTTCGACCCGTATAAAGCACCGGGTCGGATGGAGTATTTCCGGCGATGCTGTGTAATATCCCGGATACGGCATTATTCCTTTTGGCGGATATCTTCAAGGCCTGTCTCAGTAGGAGGTATCTGCCGCGTGGGTGGAGAGAGGTCAAGGTTGTTTTCATACCTAAGGCCGGTAAGGCCAGCCACTCGAAACCAAAGGATTTTAGACCTATTAGCCTATCGTCTTTTCTTTTAAAGACATTAGAACGACTGATAGATCTACATCTAAGGAGCAATATAGATACCCATCTCATTAGCAACGCTCAACATGCCTACCTCAAGGGTAAGTCCGTTGAGAGTGCGCTTCATGAAGTGGTCGGTTGTATAGAGCACAGTCTGAAGCATAGGGAATATACTTTAGCTGCGTTTCTTGATATAGAAGGTGCCTTTAACAACATCAGGACAGAGGCAATTAGGAACTCGTTAGTAGAACTTGGGGTCAACGACTTTCTAGTGAGTTGGATAATCTTAATGCTGGAAAGCAGGATTATCAACTCAACCCTAGGGGACGATGTGATCAGAAGACGGGTTACCAGAGGTACACCACAAGGTGGAGTTCTTTCTCCTCTGCTGTGGTTACTGGCGGTTAATCCTATTCTCAGGACCTTCGAATCTAAGGGTAGGAAGATAGTCGCCTATGCGGATGACGTGGTGATCCTGATTAAGGGAAAATTTCTCTCAACTATCAGTGACATCATGCAGGAGTCGCTTGGCGATCTCTCATCCTGGGCAAAGACTAACGGGCTGGGTGTAAACCCATCAAAGACAAGTATAAGGTAGAGAACTTCAAATTGCCGAAACTAGACGGCGTTGAGCTGAGTTTATCAGGGGGAGCTAAGTATTTAGGAACCTTCCTTGACAATAAACTGTCATGGAAAATAAATTCGCAGGAAAGATTGAAAAGGGGCCTTAATGCCTACTATACATGTAGGAACTCAATTGGCAAAAACTGGGGCTTGCGACCTAGTATGGTTAATTGGATCTACACTTCTGTTGTTAGACCTATTATTACTTATGGCTGCACAGTGTGGTGGGAGGCAATGAGGAAACGTAGCTACAGGGCTATACTCAACAAGGCACAAAGATGTGCATGTCTGGGTATCACAGGTGCCTTAGGCAGCACCCCGCAGGCGGCGTTGAATATAATCCTGAACCTACTACCCATTGAGATATATGTTGAAAGTGTGGCAGCAAGGAACTTACTCAGACTATCGGAGTCTTCCTTGGTGAAACTCTTGCGGATAGGACACACTATGATACTGTATGAAGCAGGTCTTGTTAGTCAGGGCATTATTCCATCTGGAATCTCTGACTATAAGGTCGCGACCTTCAGCTTTGGTGCTTCACCCCCAGTAGAATTCCCCACTAGGGATAAGTGGGCTGGATCCGATCAACTGTTTGATGGGTGCGGAGTTTTCACAGACGGTTCCAAAATGGATTCTGGTACAGGGGCCGGGGTTTATTTGGTCGACCAAGACATCAAGCGCTCATATAGACTCTCTAACGAGTGTAGCGTCTTCCAGGCAGAGATCTTCGCGATCTGGAAAGCCACAGAGTTGATAGGGACACACATCAATAGGGGGGCTGTAGTGACAATATATGTGGACAGTCAGGCGGCACTGAAGGCCTTGGAATGTCATTTAGTACACTCCAACCTAGTAGAGGACTGTAGGAGAGCTCTGGAGGAGCTATTGGTACACTACTCAGTGAGATTGTGTTGGGTTCCAGGGCACTGTGATATACAGGGTAACGAGGTAGCAGATGAACTTGCTAGACATGGTTCTGATCTGGACCATGACACTAGGGAACGGGCTGTTAGACCACCCATTTGTCACTACTACAGGGTAATCTACGAAAGATTCCGGGACTGCACGAATCAATCCTGGTGCAGTAGAACAGATTGCAAAGTGTCCAGGGCCTTATGGCCAAGACTGAATGCGAACGCGACTGGAACACTGTTAGAGTTGGATAGGTACAATCTCAGGATTCTAGTAGGAGTGATAACCGGTCATTGCTCAATTGGAGCCTTTAAGGGAAAATGGGATATTGGCACACAGGACTTCTGTAGAGTATGTGGGGATGCAGAGGAGATAGAGACAGTAGAGCACATTATGTGCATATGCCCTATGCTATAGGGTCACAGACTTAAATGGCTAGGAAATAGATTTCTGGACGAACTTGGTAGTGTTGCTGGCTGCAAACTAAGCAACATACTGGGTTTCATTAAGGGAATAGGGTGGCTATTTAAGGGACGTTCTACGGCAGGTCCAAATCCGTAAAAAGACTTATCTTTCCTTTCTTTTTTCTTCTTTTTATCAGACGGAATTTTGGACTTCTTTTTGCTTACTCTAATGCTATCATCTTCATCTATATCTATCTCTATTGAAGGGAATCACAATGGACCTCAAGGTCTCTGGGTGGAAGTACACTCAGTGTACACCCTTCCAAACCTAACCTATGTTACGGTGATAGCCGATTTTTATTTTTTAGATTTCAAAGAGTACTGTGTGGAATATTGTGACACTAGGTCTAAACGTTAAGTGCTAAAAATTTGAGGCAAATCGGAAAACGTAATAAAAAGCTTTTGGAAATTAACCCTATAACTCCTTTCGGACAAAATGACCCACAAACTGTATTTTCGCAAAAATTCAAAAAAAAAATTAAATTTTTCAGTTTTTGTAAAAATTTTGCAACTAAATAATTATTTTTGCAATTGAATGCAAAAGAATTGAAATGTGTACGTAATTGTCGCTGTAGAGAGATATAAATGACAAAAATTGGTTAAAAAATTTTAAAATTATTAAAAATTCCCCAGACCATTAACGTGTCTCAGGCCACTTGAACAAGACATTTGGAAAAAAAAATTAACAATTCGAACAAAATTTTTTTTCCATACAACTTATTGTCACTCTAATGTATGTAGAAAAATGAAAAAAAAAAAAAAAAGTGAACGAGAAATTAGTTCATGCATACATATGTACGTACACAGAAAAAAAATACATAATTGGAATGAATTTTTTAATAAATATTATTAATCGAACATGATTTTTTTTCCCAAACTATTGTCATTCAGAATAAGAACATGTTCATAAATATTTTAAAATTGTACATGACGGAAATTTTAGTTACATTTATTTTAATACATTTTTTGATAGTTAATAAAAATAGCATTACAATTGCATTACGCAATGATTTAGTTCAAATATTTTTGTATAATAGCTATATTGGCCAATCTTTCCAGATTAATCAACAAAATCTGAAAAATAAAAAATATCAAAAAAAAAAAATCATTACTTAACTTAAATGACTGACTCATCAGTCATGAGTGAGTGAATGGCCTTGTATTTTTAAATATATAGATTTATACAAACAAGCCCAAAAAGTCGATTGTACGTATACTTCAGTAACTGTGTGTACATATAAAGTATAAACTAAATTAATAGTAAAAAATCATGTTTAAAACAAGCTTATATTTAAATGGTCCATTTCATCAATTATTACATTATAGAATTTATAAAGCTTGTCGCGACAAGCCGAGCATAACGAAAATATCTTTTATGAGCCTTTAAATATAAGCTTGTTTTAAAAATGTTTTTTTTTTCTATTAATTTAATGCAAACAATAACCGTTATTAATGCATATTTATTTATAATTTTATATCTTAAGTGCATTTTTCTATATAAAAATTAATATTTCTAGTTCACAATTACACTCTGCTACAAAATGACACCTTTTGTCAGAACTTGAAAAGCCACCTAATGGAGGTTGTAGGCCTAGATGAGGACATACTAAAACCGTTTCCCAAGATTTTAAAACACCCTTAAAATTTTGAGTTATTTTGAAAAACCTGTTTGAGGGTAGGTCGTAGTACTTTAGTACATCTAACTCATACATTTTTAGACCGATATCAAAATTTTAAACTATTATAGTTAGGTAAAGAATTAAGCTTTCATAAAATGTATGTATAAGATCTATATTCCTAGAAATTGTATAAGTTTTTATAAATAGTTTGGCTTTCTTTTTTATTTTTTTTGCACACAGTATTTTATAGACAATTTTATGTAGACAAAAACGAGATATTAGTTGTTAAAATCGGTTTATACTTGCAAAAGTTATTAAACTTTTTCGAAAAAAGATCCACAAAATTTACCTTGTAAATTAAAAATTGTAGAAAAAATTAGTTTTTTGTTTTTTTTTTGTTCATATGGGCTGGGGGCGAAAATACTAAAAAAGGTGTTAATGAAAAGTTGAATAACTTTTACAATTTCATCCCTGATGGACTTCGTAAAAACGAAAAATAATGTACATCACACCATAAAGGAACAGGTTCGTAACATAAGAGTTACTTACAACAAGGCTATGGATGAACTGCGTGTGGAAAGGGCTGACGCAACTGAGCAGGTTGAGCGGGCAACACAAACCTCGCCTAAAGTAGCATACGCTAGCATAGAATCCAAGAAAAGGAGCGATGAGTCGCCAAAATAATTAAGCGATGAGTCGCCAAAATAATAACTTTTAAAATTTTCATCCGATTTGAATAATTAAAACAAAGAACTAAATTTCCTTAATACATTGGTATAAATTTTTATAAGCTTCCATATCAAAATAAGCAATGAAAAGCGATTAAAATCAAAAAAGTTGATAAATTTAGTTTTTCTTTTAGATATTCTTAACAAAAACAATACTTACAACTAACAAATGTATAAAAAAATGCATGTCGTTTTAAAGCGTAATCAGTTTTCTTTTTAACCCGTTTAAAAATTTAAAGTCGGACAGAGACTGACTGAGTTACAGATCGATAAGTTCACGGACATAACTGAAAACGGTTTTTTCAGAATAACTTCTGAATTTCAAGGTGTTTTGGAAATTTTTTGACACAATTTCTAATGTACTCAGCAAGCCCTATAACCTACGCTAGCTCGTTTTCCAAGTTTTTTTTCCAAGGTAGCACCGTGTTATTATTTTATAGTGCATATTTAAAGTGCAAATTTTATTTTTTTTTTATCGCAGCCCTTGAAATAGCAAACAACTTACCTCGGATGGAGATAATCTTTCCTTCAAATAATATGGATCTTTTTCTAACTCATCTGGCGACAGTGTCAAATTCATTTTCTTATCTTCAAAATCCATATCTTGCTCTTTTCGCTTATTGGCTTTTCTCATCATTTCTTTTGCAGTGCGTAGACCTCTTTCCCATGCACTTTCAACAACAACTGGTACATCCAATGCTACTTTACGAGTTTCATGATTCGATGGAAAGACAGTAGTACTATGATGTAGAGATGAACTACGATGATGTATTGCAGGGCGTTCATTTCGATAATCATGAAAATCCGCACCATGCAACGAATAATTAGATGCACGGGTTCCAACCGAACTTCCACTTGGTTGTAGTGGAACTGGCCGAACTAAGTCGAACATGGTATAGTTGCCTTTATCAGTAACGCCGGGATGAAGAAAACGACAACTCATACCCCATGTACATTGGCCACGTGTATAAAATCGACATACTGGTTTAGGCTCTGTCTCTTCTGGACGTTTCTCATCTTCGTCTGATACTTCTCCTTCTTCCAATTCTTCATCATCTATCTCATCCTTTTTCGGCAAATTGTTTTTTTCCTCACTTTTAGAATTTTCTTTATCAGATTCTGGTTTTTCTTCTTCATTTTTACTTGCTTCATGACATTCACCTTCCTCTGCTTCAAAGTCTAACGCATCTTCATCGTGAGGTTTAACTAAATCTTCAAATGATTCTTCAGATTTTCCTTTGGGAATTATTTTTTCATCTTCTCTCGTAGGAGTTGTGCACTTTTCCTTTGGTAAAACACAAAGAAACAAAAAATAATTAATTAAGATTGAATAGAGAAACTCAAGATAGATAGATAGATAGATAGATAGACAGATAGATAGATAGATAGATAGATAGATAGATAGATAGATAGATAGATAGATAGATAGATAGATAGATAGATAGATAGATAGATAGATAGATAGATAGATAGATAGATAGATAGATAGATAGATAGATAGATAGATAGATAGATAGATAGATAGATAGATAGATAGATAGATAGATAGATAGATAGATAGATAGATAGATAGATAGATAGATAGATAGATAGATAGATAGATAGATAGATAGATAGATAGATAGATAGATAGATAGATAGATAGATAGATAGATAGATAGATAGATAGATAGATAGATAGATAGATAGATAGATAGATAGATAGATAGATAGATAGATAGATAGATAGATAGATAGATAGATAGATAGATAGATAGATAGATAGATAGATAGATAGATAGATAGATAGATAGATAGATAGATAGATAGATAGATAGATAGATAGATAGATAGATAGATAGATAGATAGATAGATAGATAGATAGATAGATAGATAGATAGATAGATAGATAGATAGATAGATAGATAGATAGATAGATAGATAGATAGATAGATAGATAGATAGATAGATAGATAGATAGATAGATAGATAGATAGATAGATAGATAGATAGATAGATAGATAGATAGATAGATCTAAACTTGCGTTATCGTTAAGGCCAGGAATCTTCGGTCGTCTATTTGAAGCATGCCTAAAAGATGGCAGATTCCCAGATAATTGGAAGAAGCAGAAACTTATATTAATACCTAAACCGGGCAAAGTCCTCGGAGAACCACAGTCATATTGACCAATATGCTTGCTTGATACTATAGGTGAATGTCTTGAGCGAATAATACATAAGAGGCTTCTGGATGCCGTAGAGAATGTGCACGGCCTATCCGATAGACAATATGGATTTCGAAAGGCGAAATCAACTATCGACGCTATCAACCAGGTTATTGATACAGCCAAGAAGGCAATTAGAGGCAAAGGAAAGGAAAGAAAGAACTGTCATAACATTCGACATTAAAAATGCTTTTAACTCTGCTGGATGGAAGCATATCGTGGCGTCATTGAGAAATATTAATGCTCCAGAGTATCTAATCAAGATTATCAAGGACTATTTTTCTAATAGATCCTTGTGGGCTGAGACTGACAGGGGCACAAATACCTATAAGGTCACGTCAGGTGTCCCCCAAGGTTCTGTTTTAGGACCCCTGTTGTGGAATATTATGTACAATGAAATCTTCGATCTAAAAGTACCTGATGAAGCAATCATTGTAGGCTTCGCGGACGAAATCGCAATCCTGGTTCAGGCAAGACACATTGACGAAGTCCAACTATACGCGAACGAAACAATAAGTATGATTAAAAATTGGCTGACATCAGTAAACCTGCATCTAGCCGAACACAAAACAGAGCTTGTTCTTGTTGTATGTTCTGTGTCTAGTATAACTCTAAGCTTTATTGATATATATATAGTTACATGATAACTTAATATCTAATTACAGGGTGATTCTTATTTACATTAGTAAAGTATCTACTTTACACAACATCTCCCTTTTCTTATAATATACATTAATACTAAATAAATTATTAAACAAAATTTGTTTTTAAATAACTTAAAAAATAGCTAAGTATTAACTTCTCTAAACCTAGACGGGGAAAATACTTTTCTACCACGTCGTGTAACGTAAGCGTTATCAACAGTGTTTTCAGATTTTACTGGCAAATTCATATCAGGTTCTGCAGTTTCTATATTACCATTCTCATTTTCCATATTTTCTAAGTTTTCTGCTCTTTTCATTATATGTTCCTCATTTCTCCTATACAAAGAACCATCATTATCCTTTACTATGAATGACCTTGGCTCTTGACAATTTTCTACTACCTCTCCCGGAAACCAGTAAGATGTCGGATTTCTCTTAAACATGACCTTATCGCCCAGTTCCACAAACTCTAGTTCGGACGGACTTGGTAGATTTCCCTTGGGCGTTGTGCGATAGTGCAATAATGCAACATATGGGTCCTCACCACTATCAAAACATTTATACAATAATTTTTTAATCGTTTGTACCGAACGTTCTGCAAGACCATTTGATCTAGCCAAGTAAGGACTTGAAGTGTGGTGATTAATACCCCAATCATTACAAAAACTTTTAAATTCGATTGAACCATATGGAGGACCATTGTCAGATATTAATATATTTTGAATACCATGTCTAGCGAAAATAGACTTTAATTTTAAGATGACTTGAGCGCTTGAATATCCTGAACTCAACAACTCAATTTCAATATATTTGGAAAAATAATCAACAACTAATAAGTACTGACTTTTATTGAATTCAAATAAATCGCAACCCACCTTAAACCAAGGAATATTATAAATATCGTGAGTTAGAATATCCTGTTTAGATTTTGAATTCTTGTGTTTCATGCAGGTTTCACAGTTAGATACTAAGTTTAATATATCAGTATAGATATTTGGCCAATACACTGATTGTCGAGCCAGGCTTTGGCACCTTTGTATACCCATATGACCCTCATGAATACTTTTCAATATTGACTTACGCATACTATGTGGAATTAATATCTGATTATTTTTTAAGATGATGTCATCAATAATGTGAATATCATCCTTTATTTTATAGTAAGGCATAATTTCTTTATGAACTAGCCTTTTATGATTTGGCCATCCGTTATATACATAAAATTTAATTTTCTGAAAAATGGGATCATTATTCATGTGTTCTTTAATATCATTAATATTAGAAAATGGGATTTCCATGTGAGACATTACAAGATTGCAATGAAGTATGACATCCTCATGAGTATCAATAAGTGTGTTAGTTTCTAATGGACATCTTGATAATGTATCGGCTAAATATAAGAACTTTCCAGGCTTATATACTACTGTAAGATCATAACTTTGAAGACGCAACATGAAACGCTGAAGTCTCGCAGGAATTTTATGTAATGGTTTACTGAATAAAGAAACCAACGGCTTATGATCTGTTTCCACTAATACCTTTGCTCCATATACATATTGGTGGAATTTTGTGCATCCAAAAAGGATTGCAAAAAGCTCTTTCTATATTTGAGCATAATTTTCCTGGGGACTCGTAAGCGTCGCCGATGCATATGCTATGGGTTGTTTATCATTTAAAATGGCAGCCCCAACTGCGAATTTTGAAGCATCTACTGTCAAAACTAATTGCTTATCGGGATTATAATATGTAAGAACAGGACTTCTCGTAATTTCAAGCTTTAAATTTTTGAATTCATCGTCATGGACTTTATCCCAGTGCCAAATAATGTCCTTTTTCAACAACTCCCTAAGATGTCTATTCTTAGATGACAAATTTAGAATAAAGCTTCCCAAATAATTTATTACTCCAAGAAATCTTTGCAATTCTGCCACATTCCTAGGTATTGGCATATTTAAAATTGCCAATATTCTATCACTATCAGGTTTTATCCCATCTTCGCTAAAAATGTGACCCAGAAATTTAATTTCTTTTTGCATAAATTTGCACTTGTTCTTATTAAATTTAAAACCAACTTCTTCCGCTCTCTGAAAAACGTTTTCGAGAATTTTATTATGTTCATCAATTGTCTTCGCATGTATTAAGAAATCGTCAATATAAATAATTAATCCCTCAATGTCACCGAAAAGTCTTACTATTTCCGAATGGAAGATTTCAGGCGCTGCGTTAATACCAAAAGGAAGGCGCAAGAACCTGTACCTACCGAAAGGTGTATTAAAAGTACACAATTTAGATGAATACTCGTTTAATGGAATCATCCAAAAGCCACTGTTGGCATCAATACAACTAAAATATTTGGATCCAGCTAACTTAGCCTTGCAATCATCTATATTTGGAAATGGGTAATGCGGACGCAAAATTGCCTTATTTAAATTTTTTGGATCTAAACAAATCCTCAATTGACCGTTTGGTTTTGTAACTACTACTATGGAGCTTACCCATTCAGTTGGCTCCATAACAGGAGTGATTACACTTAATTTAATCATCCTGTCCAACTCAGCTTTCAAACTTTCATGAAGACTGAATGGAATTCTTCTTGGTGGATCCACAATTGGAGGAATTTCATGTCTAATTTTTAAATTACATTCCCTTTTAATATGTCCTAATCCATTAAATACGTTAGAATATTTTTCAGTTATTTTATTTGAAGATAATACATTAATATTTTTAATTAGATTCATTTTAACTGCTAAATCTAGGCCAATTTTATTCTTACAATTCATATCCAATACAAAAAATTTACTTGTATAGTTAGTACCATCAAAAGAAAAAGTTAAATCTACTTTACCTAATAATGGAAGCCTTTCGCCACTAAACGTTACAATATTTGCATTACTTAATTGTAAAAGCTTATCTAATTTCAATAGTTTAGCCGTCTCCTTCGATAATATGTTCGTTTGAGCTCCAGTATCAACTTGTAGTGTTATCTGTGTGTTGTTTATAAATACCTTTACGCTCCATATGTGGTTTGACTGACTATCATTGAGAGTACCGACAAACACATTCCCACGACAGCCGGTTCTACGCACCGGAATGACCCGAGCTCACTCGGCCAAGGGCTGTCAACCCAGCAACAACAACTTTACAATTTTTAATCACGGAGCTGCACCTTCCGGCATTGCTGCTCCGCATCCTACTGGTCCGTGCCGGAATTGAAGTAAATCCCGGACCATGGTTCTGCACGGTTTGCCAGAACCGACTGCACCACATGTCAACACAATTAAGGTGCAACTCTTGTTTGGGCTGGTGTCACCTTAGGTATTGTTCCGGACTAAATCATGAAAGGGAGTGGTCGGAGAATTACGTTGCCCCATGCTGCCAGGGACGTAGTTCATCGGCGTCTTCGGCATCATCGTCGTCATCCTACGCCACACCTCCACCCTCCCCACCGCAATCACAACAACAGCAGCAAATACAACAACAGCAGCAGCAACAACCATCGCCGCTCACACCATCGATTGCAGTCCGTAGACCTGGGGTGATATCCATATTGCAGTTCAACTGCAATGGCCTCCAAGGGAAAATAACTGAGATAACCAGATTTATGCGCCAACACAACATCGTGGTCGCTGCGGTCCAGGAGACAAAACTTACGAGTAATTCCAGTCTGCAAAGTTGCAACGGATACAACGTTCTCCGAAAAGACCGCACCAGAGGCAACGGTGGAGGCATCGCGTTTATTATACACAATACCGTGCAGTATAGGGCTCTTTCTCTCGATCTGAATTCTAGAGACCAATATCTTGAAGTTCAGGGTATTGCGGTCAGATCGGGAGATACGGAGTTGGAGCTCTATAATGTCTACATTCCGCCAGTAGCCAGTTGTCCAACAGGCTACCATCCCGACATTAGGACCTTACTAGATGGTGATACTCGTTTGGTCCTAGGGGATTTTAACGCTCACCATCAGCTCTGGCACTCAAGTCTTGGGGAAGACCAGAGAGGAGCGTCACTGGCGGAACAGATTGACGAATCCACCTTCTGCACACTAAATGATGATGACATCACCATACCGAGTCCTGGTCTGATTAACTGCACAACCTGGCGTGCAGTTATTTCTCTAGGATCAGACCATTTACCCATAATCGTTTGTCTGGATAGACCCAACGATTTCATCGTCTCTGAATGCCGAACTTACATCAACCAAAAGAAAGCAGACTGGCACGGCTTCAGAGAATTTACCGACCGCATCTTCAATGGTCTACCGATTCCCTCCAACGTACACAAAGCAGAGAGGAAGTTTCGCGAAACCATCACAGCAGCAGCCGCTCGCTTCATTCCCGCTGGTAGAATATCCGTAGTGCGACCGCACTTCCCAGCAGAAGCAGCGGGACTCGCAGATGAGCGTGATGACATCCGAAGTACCAACCCTGACGACCCTAGGATCGCCCAGCTGAACCGCGATATCAGCAGGTTGGTAAATGAGGACAAGCGAAACAAATGGTTGGATCATTTGAAGAACTGCAACTTAAGTTCTGGAGTTGGCAAGTTGTGGTCCACAGTTCGGTCTCTCTCCAATCCGACTAAGAAGGATGATAGGGTCGCGATTAAGTTTGCAGATACCACCATATCCGACCCTAAACGGTGCGCGCGAGCTTTTTGCCGACAATTCATTGAGCACCCCGAGAGAGACAAGGCGAAAAGAAGTATTGTCCGCAAACTACACGATCTTCCAGTCTCGGACACACCACAACTTTACACGCCAACTGAAGTTGCAGAAGCCATCAACACAGCTAAGCCTTCAAAGGCAATAGGACCTGATGGGATATCCATGCTGATGCTAAAACACCTAGGCGAGCGGGGAGTCGAGTACCTGACAATGGTTTTTAATCTGTCAGTGAGGAGCTTAACAATACCCGATGTCTGGAAAATGGGTCGAGTGATCCCATTGCTAAAACCTGGGAAAATCGCGAGTGAGGGACAATCGTACAGGCCGATTTCCCTCCTGTCACCTGTAGCGAAGACACTCGAAGCTCTTCTCCTCCCCCAGCTGACCCGTCAACTACCAGCTGCTCGTCACCAGCATGGATTCCGTAAAATGCACAGTACCACCACAGCATTATCCGCCATAGTCACTCAGATCTCACAGGGCTTAAACCAGCAGAGGCCTTGTGAACGAACTATCCTAGGCTGCCTTCAAATAACCTCCGAACACCACCTTCACGAGGAAACCAAGGTTCTACCGGTCAAGGAACACAACGTCATGTTGACGCAACAGTTCCTTCTGGGATGTCATCGGAGGAGTCATCCAAACTTCAACATCACACAGTTGGAATCTCCCCCGAGGCATGTCAGACAGGACCTTCGGAAATACGAGGAGAACATACAGAGGTATGTGCAGGATCCATTTGATCGCCGCTCGTATATGACAGCTTTGAACGACATTCACAGAGACGCCATCAATTCCGCGGTAGCAGGATACCGTATGAATGTCGTACTTGGAGGTCGCCCACCACCGATAGCAGACGCCGAGAAGGTTCTGCCGCGTGGAACAAGAGTCGTTCTGGCACAACTTAGATCAGGATGGAGCAACAGGCTTAATGCCTTTTGGTCTCGCATAGATCGTGCCGTCCTTAACTTATGCCCAGCATGTGGTCAGGGTCCTCATGACACCCTCCACATATTTAACTGTTCAGCCAACCCTACTTCACTCAGTCCAATGGATTTATGGACTCATCCTGTTGAAGTAGCTCAATTTCTTGGACTTGAACAACATGCAGAACCACCAGAACATCCAGATTGATTATTGTAAATTGTTCATGCTGCTACAACAACAACAACAAACAGATCCTGAGCAATTTCATCATCATCATCTTCTTGTTCTATTTGCTTTACATATTTTTTTGATTGCTGTTGTCCCGATAATTTAAAAAAACACATATTTGCAAAATGACCTTTTCTATTGCAAATATGGCAATTAAGTTTCTCCGCCGGACACTTTTTCTTGTGCACTTGACAGCAACGGCTGCACTGTTGTTGTAAATTAAAAGGTGTTGTATTTTTTGATGGTGTTTGATAGCTGAATGACTGATGGCGATTTACATTAGCTGGCGGCATGAATTGATACGAAGGTGATCCTCTATAATTGTTAACATTGGTGTTTGTTTTATTCAAAGCCGCAATGAAGTTATTTTCTTCTTGTAATTTACATGCGTTTTCTTTTGCAGAGTTGATGCTTTTAGCTATATTTATAGCTTTGTCTAAGGTAATTTCACCTTCGCCCAACAAACGTTCCTATATATTTGAAAAATTTGGTAACAAGCCGCAAATAAAAATGTCCTTTACCAATCCTTCACGCAAATCTCCAAAGTCGCATGAAAAGCTAAGGTTTTTTAAAACTGTAAGGTATTCCTCGAGAGTTTCATTGTCAGCTTGCTTCCGTGAAAAGAAAATATGACGCTCCATTGGTATATTTGCTTTTGGAATAAAATATGCATCTAACTTTTGAATCAATGTATCATATTTCACAGTATCCATATCCAGATCAAATGAGTTGAAAATAAGTAGACAATCCGGTCCGAGGTGATGCAATAGTAAAGCAACCTTACGTTGATCTGCCTGCTGTTCCAAATTCGATGCTCGCATAAAAATCTTAAATTGGTTTTTCCATGATTTCCATGTAACGCACATGTTTCGTTCTTTTAGGTTAAGTGGTGCAATTGTAGTTGCCACCGACAATACTTGCTGTGTAGTCATTTCACGTTCTTTTGAATCGTTCTCACCAGCTTCTATTTTTTCCTCACTTTCAGGCATTTAATTCTTTAAATAATTGTTCTGAATTTCAATTATATATTTTTTATTTTGGCTTTAAACTTTTATTATAGTTTATTTTCAGTTTTCTTTTTCACCTGACACCATGTTGTATGTTCTGTGTCTAGTATAACTCTAAGCTTTATTGATATATATATAGTTACATGATAACTTAATATCTAATTACAGGGTGATTCTTATTTACATTAGT
Organism: Calliphora vicina; assembly: GCF_958450345.1. Classification (NCBI taxonomy): domain Eukaryota; kingdom Metazoa; phylum Arthropoda; class Insecta; order Diptera; family Calliphoridae; genus Calliphora; species Calliphora vicina. The sequence continues at coordinate 89,828,513 of NC_088783.1, forward strand.
AAAGTATCTACTTTACACAACAGTTCTTATAAGTGGAAAAGAAAAAGGGAGACCCTGTTAATACAAGTAGGCGCGACCACAATAGCTTCATTGGAGGCAATAAAGTACTTGGGCGTCATGATAGATGACCGTCTAAATTTTAAAAGACATATGGAATATGCATGCAAGAAGGCAGCAGGTGTAACAAATGCATTAGCCAGAATGATGCCGAACTTCGGTGGGCCACGACAAAGCCGCAGATTACTAATCTCACGGGTCACCAATTCAATACTCCTATATGGAGCGCCAGTCTGGGCGAAAGCTATCAACAAAACGTCCAAAAAAGACATGATATCATTATCTAGGAGAAGCTGCTTAACCCTTAAATGCGCACTGTATCTTTTAAGATACAACCAAAAAAAAATTCTTACGGTTCCAATTTTGGATCAAATTTAATAAAAAGTAAATGGATGTATTTAGAACATCATAACTCATTTGAAAAAAATAGCCCTTTCCAGAAAATCTTCAGGATTTGCGTTTTATTGACATTCAAAGTTCAAAATTAAATTTTGTTAAAAAATAAAAAAATTGGTTATTTGATTTTGCATAATATTAAGCAGAGATATATAAATGATTTGAAAAAATTCAGGATAGTGTAAAAATACTTCATTAGGCATAAAAAATGTTTACAAAAGCTTTTTGATTCAAAATTTGGCTACAGAGCGTTATTTAATGGTTGTATCTTTTAAGATACACTGCGCATTCATCTACGAATTACATATTCGTTTTATTTGAATTATGTACTGTGTTATTGTGCAAGTTCATATATATTTTGCACTTTGAACAAGCAGGTTGTATGTTCGGCATGTTGCTATGTTTATATGATTATTTATTTTGAGTTTTGCAATCGACGACAGATATTTTTTTACTGATTTCATAATTTGGAACTAACTAAAAGAATTTTAAAGTCATGTCAGGATTTAGAAAGGTTGATGGAGTCAATATGACTGATGAGGAAGTTTGTGAATTACTTTGCAATAGTGAGGGTATTACTTATGACAGTACGGACATCAGTGACTCAGATGACGATGAAATGCAGGTTACAAACTCATGTAAAAAGAGACCAGAGCGCCTAGGAGCTTCTAGAATGATAGTAATACAGGACGAAAATAATACAGAAAGTGATAGTGAAGATGAACTTGATATTGAAGGATCTATACATGATTCTTTCATACAAATGATAAATGATGATAATAATCATGAAGTTCCGGCAGAGGCAAATTTAGGTGGATTTGAACAGTTGGATTCAACACCTTCCACTTCTAATGCAAAGACTAATACTACCTTTGGTCCCACAAATAATTGGAGCTCTTTTTCTTCCGAGTTTAGTGAGATTTTTATAAATCCAAAGTCATCGGAATTTGAAAGAGTTTTATGGAAAAAGGGACATATTCAATTTGATGCTAACCAAGTCCAGTTTGGAGGCGATACTGACCTTACAGACGATATAAAGGCATTACAAACGCCTTTTAAAGTTTGGTGTCATTTATTTCCGCAATCATTAGAAGAAGACATTGTAATGGAAACTTTAAGATATGCTGGTGTTGATCAATGTTTTAGTTTCACTGTGTCCGATCTCCGCAAATTTATAGGAACTCTCTTTTACATGACATACTACAAACTTCCAAACACCAGAGACTACTGGCCTGTAAACAACCACAGAAGTGTTCAAATAATACAAAGCCAAATGCCTCTGAAACGCTTTGAAAAAATTCGTGAGTTTTTGCATTTTAACGACAAAAGCAAAATGCCTGATCGAAATGATCCCAATCGCGACAGGCTTTACCTAATTCGGCCAATTATCGATACTCTAAATAGAACTTTTTCTACCGTACCGAAACTAAACAGATTGAGTGTAGATGAGCAAATGTGCTCCACAAAAATCGGAAGTTATATGAAACAATATTTACCAAACAAACCAAAAAAGTGGGGCTTGAAATTTTTTGTACTATGTGATACAATGGGATTCGCCTACACATTTGAGCTGTATAGCGGAGCAACTGAAAAGTTGGCAGATGGTGAGCCAGATCTTCAATCCTCAGCAAACATTGTCGTAAGACTTATTCTGGGAGTACCGCGATATCAAAACTTTGTGATATACTTTGATAATTTTTATACAACAGTGCCTCTCATAGTATATTTGCGCACACAGGGAATTCTGGGTGTTGGTACAATTAGACGCAATAGAATTATGAATTGTAAGTTACCTGAAGAGAAAATAATGATGAAATTCGAAAGAGGAACAAGTCAGGAATTTGTTACCAACATACACGGAATCGATGTGACCACATTATCATGGAAAGACAATCGAATTGTCAATCTGATTTCAAACTATCTCGGTACTAAGCCCCCAGTAGATATATATAATACGGAGAGTGAACCTTTAACAATAAAACGCTTTGATAAAAAGGAAAAAACTATCAAAAGTATTCAATGTCCACAAATCATTAAAGATTATAACTGCCACATGGGCGGAGTAGACTTGATGGATAGCTCAATAGGCCGGCATAAAATAGCAATGAAAAGCCGTAAGTGGACAACGAGAGTATTTTACCACCTTCTTGACATGACATGTGTAAATGCCTGAATCCTTTATAGAAGAATAAACAAAGATAAACCAGAATCTAAAATACGATTAATCGATTTCAAATTGGAAGTGGCTGATGCAATGTTTTCATATAACAGTAAAACTATTCCAGTAAGAGGACGCCCAACTTTGGAAAAACAAATAGAAGAAAAAAGACGAAAGCCGAATGCATCCCCAGCGCCACCGAAGGATACCCGGCTAGATGGAATCAGTCACTGGATTACAATGGAAAAAAAAGCAAGATGTAAGCTGCCCAAATGCTCAGGTCAAACCAAAATGTTTTGTTTGAAATGTAAGGTGAATTTGTGTGTGACCGCTGAAAAAAATTGTTTTTATGAATACCATAACTTTTAATTACTTTTATTACTCTATTTTACTCATTGTTTTTGTCTTAGTGACATTAACTTTATATGTTTATTTATTAAAATTGAATTAACAGTGTTTTTAAAATTATAATTTATTTTTATAAATAAAAAAACCTTTAAAAATTAAAATACTGGTATTTATTTCTTTGAAAATTAAAATATAGGAGAGTGCGCATTGCATCTTTTAAGATACAACCACTATTTTTTTAAAAAAAATCACCAAAAAAAAATTTAAAAAAAAACGTGGTACACAGATGTTATTTTTTTAAAATTTTACGTATTATATATTTTTTCGTGAAAATTGGCGTTGTTGCGCATTTAAGGGTTAAGGGTCAGTAGCGGTTTTAGGACAATATCAGCGGATGCAGCAAATGTAGTGGCGGGAATCGGCCCCATAGATATAACAGCAAAGGAAATATCGAACGTTTACAAAACTGTAATTGAAAATCCGGAGGCTTCCAGAAACCAAATTCGAGTGTTCAAAGCTGGCAAAGGAGATGGGAGAACTCTCCCAAAGGTCGATGGACCTTCAGACTTATCCCCTCCATAAGTACGTGGTTAAATCGTCGTCACGGAGAGGTGAATTACAACTTAACCCAATTCCTTACGGGACATGGTGGCTATAGGAGCTATCTGCACCGCTTTGGGCATGACAGTAGTCCCAGATGTCCACAATGCATCGATGAAGATGAAACGGCAGAACACGTTACATTTAGATGCCCACGATTTTTCGGAAATCGAACGTCACTGGAATCTTATTTAGGCGAACGATTGACAGTTGACAACATAATCAGCATAATGCTAGGATCCAAGGAGAAATGGGATGCAGTTAACGCATTTATTACTCATGTAAACTCAACACTGAGAGAAGCAGAAATTGGACGAAAGTCCGTGATGGCGAGACAAGTATAATATGTCAATAAATAGCCTAAAAATGGCATATTTAGTTTAGTACGTAGGAGCATTTTGCGAATCGTGCATGTTTTTCAATACGGATTGAATGCATCTATGAAGATTCCACGGGAGTAACGTTCAAGAGAGGCGTAAAAAGGAGAGTGGCGACTCCGTGGTTGATCCTAGTTATTCGAGCCCAGGAATCATGTGCTGATAAGGACCCCGCCGAAAGGCATTAAGACCAAGCCCAGTACGGTTTTAATTATGGCATTTCTGGAAACAATGGATACGAACTGACGCATTAACGGGCCGAAAGGCATTAAGACCAAGCCCAGTACGGTCTTAATTATGGCATTTCTGAAAACAATGGATACGAGTTGACAAACGGGCTGACAATTGTGGTATTCTGGAACTTGAGTACATAGAAGTGAGATTCTATGGAAATGGCTTTCAGGCTAATGCTGCGGTTGCCTCCGTCCCAGTAAAACCTAGCAAGTCTCGAAGTACGTTCGAAAATTGTCACCATTAAGTTGGCGGTGTAGGTTCGGATGACTATTCCCGATTTGTACCGACCTGGCTCTGGCACAAGGTCTCATAAGGACCCTATGCCAACCCTCGCATGGCTTCCCTGCATGCATAGATAACCATGGGATCTTAACGTGACTGCACAACAATTGGAGATAGCGGCTTTGAGTTGGGACCACGAAGAATGAACAACAATAACAATAAAAAAAACAACAGCGGCGTAGATATGGAGACATCAGATACTGCGAATGCAAATTCTTCCGATGCCTTCACGAAGCTTGGTGTACTTATTTCATCCCTGATGGACTTCGTAAAAACGAAAAATAATGTACATCACACCATAAAGGAACAGGTTCGTAACATAAGAGTTACTTACAACAAGGCTATGGATGAACTGCGTGTGGAAAGGGCTGACGCAACTGAGCAGGTGGAGCGGGCAACACAAACCTCGCCTAAAGTAGCATACGCTAGCATAGAATCCAAGAAAAGGAGCAGGGACTTAAGCGATGAGTCGCCAAAATCTAAATCGAAGAAAACGAAAAAAAGTCCGTAGAATTCGCCGGACACAGAAAGGCGAACTTTTGCTGGAAATTGATGGATCCAACAAGGATAAAACCGGGGAATTCAATGAGTTAGTTGGCAAATCTCTTGAAGGAAAAGCTGAAATTAGGACGAAAATCAGCGAGACACTAATAGAATTTGAAGATCTCGACGAAATAACGACAAAGACGGATGTATGCGCGGCACTGGAGGAAGAACTGAATGTCGTAGGTCTTGAGGAGAGTGCGGTAAAGAACATCCGTAAAGCTTATGGTGGTACACAAATAGCCAAAATTAGCTTGCCAGATGGAATTGCCCAAAAGGCGTTAAAAATGGAAAAACTTAAAATTGGATGATCAGTCTGCCGCGTACGTCAGCCTCTCGTACTGAAACGGTGTTTTAGAAGCCTGGAATTTGGACATATAGCAAGCAGTTGTAAAAACAATTTTGATAGATCAAAACTCTGTCGAAAATGTGGTGAGGCCAATCACATCGCAAAGGATTATACATCTGAGCCAAGATGTATGTTCTGTGTAGCCAACAAAGATCCTGAAACTGATCATACAGCGGGCAGCAGTAAATGCCCGGTCTTCAGGAAAGCTCTCAGCTCACTTAAAGGATGAAAATCATACAGTTGAACCTGAACCATTGTGCAACGGTTCAAGATCTTCTTAGCCAGACAATTATAGAGATGAAGTTGGACATAGCAATAGTATGTGAACAATATAAAAACTTTTTCAGTGGTATATGGGAGAAGGACGATACGGGGAAAGCAGCAATTTGGTCTTGTGGCAACCATGCTTTCCAGGAGTCCATGAAAAGACCGGAGGATGGATTCGTTAGAACAAAAATCGAAGGTATTTATTTCTACAGCTGTTACGTCTCACCAAATGTTCCATTAAGCGAATATGAAACATTCATTGACAACCTTGTGGCAGATGCGGCGATGTACAACCCGAAAATCATCGGAGGAGATTTCAATGCATGGGCGGTAAACTGGGGTTGTTCTACTAATGCAAGAGGGCGTATTCTCTTAGAAGCTTTGACTCAGCTGGATCTTGTACTATGCAATGTTGGAAACACCCAAACATTTAGAAGAGGAGAAACTGGCTCAGTTGTCGACTTAACGTTCGTAAGTTCTGCTCTCTCATGGAACCTTAAATGGAGCGTTAGCGAACACTATACCCACAGCGATCACCGGGCCATAATATTTTCGTTGGGAAATGTAAGTGAAAGGCCCAAGGATAACATCCAATTCTTCAGGATGGGCACAAGAGAAGCTTGACCCAGAAATGTTTCTAGAAGAATTCAACTCTTGTCTGGCGCCGGATGTATCACAAATCCAACAGGCCCATATTATTGAAGCGTTAAAGAAAGCATGTAATGTAGCAATGCCTAGAAGAAGGTTGTCAGAAAATAGAAAACCAAACTAATGGTGGAATTCTGAAATCGCAGAACTCCGAAGAAAATGTCTCAAGGCTAGAAGAAAGTTCCAAAGAAGAAAGACAAGACAAGACTCCAACAATCGACGACAAATATACCAGATAGCAAGAAAAGATCTCCAAATGGCTATTAGGAGAAGCAAACAAGAGTGTTTCAGGCAACTATGCAGAGAAGTCGACTTGAACCCATGGGGAAGTGCTTATAGAATAGTAATGGCACGCTTAAAAGGACAAAAAACCGCGCAGGTAAAAAGTCCCCAATTACTTGCGAAAATAGTGCAAGTACTGTTTCCAAAGGGGCAGCAATATCAGGAGACGTTTACAGATATCGAAACTACCATAAAGGAAGTGGCAGAGGAGGAGATATTGCAAATATGTACAAGAATTGGCGACAACAAGGCACCAGGCCTAGACGGTATACCGAACAGGGCACTGAAAATAGCAATGAAGGATAAGCCACGGGCGTTTGCAAATATATTCAACAATTGTCTCAGAATGGGGAAATTTCCTGCTCCATGGAAAGCACAGAAGTTGATCCTATTACCTAAACCAAACAAAACACTCGGAGAGCCATCATCTTATAGACCGATAAACAGAACTCTCCTGTATGAAACCGATATAGGAATGAAATATTACATTATATTATGGAATATAATGTACAACGATATATTGGAGCTTAGCATAACCAAAGAGGCTAGCATTATCGGATTTGCTGATGACATAGCTAATGTTGTAAGGGCGAGATTCTTGGACGAAGTCGAAATGTACTCAAATGACACTATTCGGATCATAAAGGAGTGGCTTAAGAATTCAAGTTTGGAACTAGCAGACCATAAAACCGAAGCAGTACTCATAAGCAGTCGAAGGAAGAAGGAATCAATTAGTATCAAGGTAGGTACAGTAGATATAAAATCGACAGAGACAATAAAATATCTGGGAGTCATGATTGATGAAAGACTCAACTTCAAGAAACACATGGAGTACGCCTGCGAAAAGGCAGCAGCAGTAAACAATGAATTAGGCAGGATTATGTCGAATGTAGGGGGCCCCAGGCAAAGTCGAAGGATCCTTTTATCCAGAGTAACGATGTCTATATTACTATATGGTGCACATATATGGGCAAAATCAATTAGAAGTACATCTAGGAAAAATGTAATGTCTCTATTTCGGCAGAGCATTCTTAGAGTATGTAGTGGTTACAGAACCATATCATTGGAGGCAATATGTGTAATAGCCGGAATCATTCCACTGGACCTAGCAGCCGACGAGCTTTATAGAGTGTATTCTGCGAAGGAAACCAACACAAACGAGAATATACGAGAAATAAAGATTGTGGAGCTTAACAAAACCTTGATCACATGGCAAAGAAGATGGGAGAACTCCCAAAAAGGTTGATGGACGTACAGGATTGTCCCAGTAATAAAGGAATGGATTGAGAGAAAACATGGGGAGAATAACTATCACCTCACCCAGTTCCTGACAGGCCACGGAGGATATAGAAGCTATCTATTTAAATGCGGCCACGATGATTCACCAAATTGTCCCCGACCGGGAGCGGCAGACTCAGAGGGCGTACTACAAAAAGGTACATGTGCCCAAAGACGAATCTGCGACAATTAGCCGCCATCTAAATAGGTATTCACCCACAGGGACACCCTCAAGAGAGGAGAGTGATGCCTCCGTGGATTCCTAATCAAAAATCCAGAAGCGTCTGACCCACATCTGGTCTGCGTCTGACCCCAGGAGGGGCGGCAGTACTCCCAACGATACGTCTCTATGGCATTAAGATCGAGACCAGTAAGATCTTAATTATGGTATACTGGATACATGCACATATTTTGAGTGAACCCTTGGCCCTTGGAAGTTTGTCGCCGTTAAGTTGGTGGTGTAGGTTCAATTGACTTCGTCCTGATTAACACTGGTCTGGCTCTGAACGCAGTGTCTCATGAGGACCCCGCGTCAACCCTAGCATGGCCTCCCTGCCTGCATAGACAACCATGGGACTACACATCGAACGGAGATAACGGCCATGAGTTGGGACCCAGTAAAAACAAGAGTTTAAAAACTACAAGCAACGAACACCAGGCAGAGCAAAGCCCCTTCCACGGAAGCTCAGTTATAAAGAGGACACCGCCAGTTGTATTGGCCAAAAACATGGAGAACACAGTATCAGCAGCTGTTAATAAAAAGGATGAAGTAGCAGTCGAAACTAGCAATAGCTCGTTTGCCATACTAGGAGACATGATAGTAGACCTCATGGATTACGTTAAAAATCGAAACAACGTACACCACGCCATTAAGGAAAAAGTGAGGGCTTTAAGACCCACGTACAACAGAGTACGTAATGAAAGAGAACCTGCACAAACAAGAGTAGCAGAGACCCAAGAGATGTAGTATCGAGTATGGAAACACCGAAACGGCAGAAAAAACATCCACCCAACAAAAAGGAGCAAGCACACCCTACAGAGGAAACAGCTTTAGAAACTAAACCTGAAAATGTCCCAAATCCGGGGAATAAGTGGCTTATAGCTGGAAAGAAAAAAAAGAAGAGACACGAAGCCCGACACGATGATAATAACAGCCAAGGGCGATATCACATATGCGGATATACTCAGGAAGATCAGAACCGATCCGGAACTAGTGGAGTGATATTATTTTAGAACTGAAAACAGCAAGTCTTAAAGACACTGAAAAAGACACTGGGAAAATCCAAGCATGCCCCGAAGGTCGTGTAGAGGTTAGAACACACAAAGAAGAAACAATAATAGAATGCAAGGACATGGATGACATCACGACAAAGCAAGAAATAAGCCTGGCTTTCGGAAAGGCGTTGGAGATCCCGAACCTGGACGAGTCACCGGTGAAGTCTATCCGAAAATCATACGGAGGAACACAAACTGGAAAAATATGCCTTCCAGCAGAGGCCGCGAGAAAAACTCTTGAAATCGGAAAAATTAAAATAGGCTGGTCCATATGCCGTATAAGGGAGACGATAAAGCTCACCATGTGCTACAGATGCCTAGAATACGGTCATATGGCACAGTTCTGTAGAACGGAAGCAGATAGATCGCACCAATGCAGAAAATGCGGAGTTGAAGTACACTTATCAAGAGAATGTGCGGCTGAGTTGTGCAAGTCAATTGGAGGAACTGACCTAAAACATATAGCAGGTAGCTATAGATGTCCTGTTTTTAAGAAGGCGCTAAGTGCCAGGTGCAAATGAGGTTCATTCAACTTAATGTTAACCACTGTGCAGCAGCCCATGATCTCCTAACACAGACTATCTGCGAATCACAAATAGACGTTGCTATAATAAGAGAACAATACAAGAATTTAGAAAAGAACACATGGGAGAAGGACTCGTCGGGAAGAGCTGCCGTTTAGGCATGCGGAAACAAGGCGATTGAAGAGGGCATGAAACATCCATCAGAAAGCTTCGCTAGAGCTAAAATCAGTGATATATATGTATACAGCTGCTACGTGTCAACAAACATAACCCTGCAAGTGTTCGAGAAGATAATTGAAAATCTAGCATTAGATGCAAGCCATCACAAGCCAATCATTGGAGGCGATTTCAACGCATCTGCTGTAGACTGGGGCTGCCAAAGAACCAATAATAGAGGACGTGCACTGCTGGAAGCTTTCTCCGCACTAGATCTCGTACTATTGAATAAAGGAGATACACACACTTTTAGGAGAGCGGGCAGTGACCACCAGGCAATAATATTCACCGTAGACAACGTGTTCAACGAACATACATGTTCAACGAATAAGGGCCACCTATCAAGGTTGGGCAAGTGATAAATTGGACTCGGCTGCCATTGTAGAATCGTTCTCCAACCAAAGCATCGATGATGATAGGCCAACCGATATGGCTGAGAGATTGGCAAATGTTATGAAGACGGCCTGCGATGCTTCAATGCCAAGAAGAAGAAATAACATCAGAATAAAGGCATACTACTGGTGGAGCGGGGATATAGCAGCACTCAGGAAAGAGTGCTTAAAAACTAGACGCATATACCAAAGGGAAGATCACGACCATACTTTGAAATGAAAAGAGAAGCATACCAACTTGGGGTAGTGCGTATCGACTTAAAGGGCAAAAATCAGCACAGGTAACGAACCCCATACTGATTACAAAGATTTTTGCCACGCTATTTCCACATGGAGAACCTTACACAGGCGAATTACACAGCAGTAATATATCTGATCTGACCATCTGGCAGTAATACACTGCCAGTAACTGAGGAAGAGATCTTAAAACTACGTTCGAAGATTGGTGACAAAAAAGACCCTGGCTCTGATAGCATCCCAAACAAGGATTTAAAAATTGCGCTTTAGACAACACCACTCCTGTTTGCCACATTATTTGACAAATGTTTAAAGGATGGTATATTTAAAACGAGATGGAAGAAACTCATCCTGATACCCAAACCGGGAAAAACTTTGGGAGAACCTAAGTCGTATAGACCGATATGCCTACTAGAGTCAATAGGCTAGTGCTTGGAGAGGGTAATCTATACCCGGTTACTAAACGCTGTAAAAGAATCTGAAGGAATTTCGAAGACACAATTCGGTTTCCGAAAAGCGAGATCAATGGTTGACGCAATAAATCTTGTAGTAAACACGGCGAAGAACGCAATCCAAGTCAAAGGAAATGCGAGGAAGTACTGTGCAATAATTACGCTGGATATCAAGATCGCCTTCAACTCGGCGGAATGGAACAATGTAATTTCGTCTTTGCAGAATCTGAACGTTCCGGAGTACCTTATAAGAATAGTAAAAGATTACTTTTCCGATAGAACCCTGTGGTATGTGACGGACAATTTTCACATCATCCATCGTACATGTTGTTCCATAGTAAAGGGCCTAGGACCGATCCTTGCGGAACACCCGCCGAAATGTTTTGGGACTCAATACCATTGTCCGTCACATACCACTGGGTTCTATTGGAAAAGTAATCTTTTACTATTCTTATAAGGTACTCCAGAACTGCCAATAGTCCAAGCTAGGAATCTAGATGTGCAGATATACGCAAACGAGGCCATTAGAACCATCAAGAAATGGCTGGTAAAATCGAACCTGAAACTTGCAGAACACAAAACAGAGGTCGTGTTGATAAGCAGCAGGAGAGCAAATGAAGTCCTAAGGATCCAAGTTGGAAGAAGCGAAATTGTCTCCACGGAAGCAATAAAATATCTGGGCGTGATCATCGATAACCGACTAAATTTTAAACGGCATGCTGAGTACTCATGCCAAAAGGCTACAAATGTCGTGAATGCATTGGCCAGGATGATGCCAAATATAGGAGGCCCAAGGCAAAGCCACAGAATACTTCTATCGAGAGTGGCAAACTCTATACTGCTATATGGGTCACCCATTTGGAATGGTTCAATTCGACAAACAGAAAGAACACTGTCGATACAAAACTGACAACGAAGGTGGTACAACTCTACGGTAGGTCGATGGACGTACAAATTGATCCCAAATATCGCGAAATGTATAAACCGCAAACATGGGGAAATCTGCTACCAGCTGACGCAATTTCTGACAGTACATGGAGGCTATCTATATCGCTTCGGACATGATGGCTTACCGAGTTGTCCAGTCTGCCCGGAGCAGGATGGAAACATAGAAAATGTTATATTCGTATGTCACCGATTCCAAGAGGAAAGAACGAACCTAGAGACTCAGCTACGATGCAGCTTAACAACAGAAAATATTGTAGACGTAATGCTTACATCGGAAGAATACTGGGAATGTATAAAACAATTCATAACGTACGTAAATGAATGCTTAAGAAGGGAGGAGCAGATTCGAAAGCAACTTCGAGTGGAGCAATGATAATAAAAGGTAGATCAGCGACAACTGCTGACCACCCCGCGACTTAATACCTAACAGCAGTCCCGCGGAATGTGGTGTTGACGATGGAGGTGGTTTTAGTCGGTATGAATCCTGTTATGTATTAATCTGGCATCTTTATTCTGTTATATTTGAGTTGCAATAATCTGGTAACCTGTATAAAGATAATCAACTGTCATAGTATTCTGTAACTTATATTTTATTGTAAAGAGTTCTATTGAATATTAAAGATACATAAAAGTGGTGTCAGAAGTGGTATAGCGCAAGATGCCGCTGGATTCAGACGATTCGAAGATTATTACTGAAATATTTGCAAATGCGTTAAGGCAGTCTGCCACACAAACTGCGCAGGTGGCAGCGGCAAGTATTTCGCAACGAGATGCAACAGTAAGAACAGCAACACCACTCTCTATATCGGCTTACAAGGCAAGTGATGCTACGTCCGTCGATGATTATTTTACTCGGTGCGAGTGGGCATTTAAGTTGAGTCGAATCCCGGAAGCTGAATACAGGGACTACATTTTAGTACATATGGGTTCTGAGCTCAACAATGCATTTAAAACGCTGATAAGCCCTAAGGTACCAGAAAGTCTATCATTTGTTGAAATCAGGACAACATTGGTAAACCATTTCGACAAGAAGAAGAATCAATATGCTGAAAGCATAAGGTTTCGGCAGGTCATTCAAGAAAAGGATGAAACATTGTCCAACTTTGTATTGCGCCTTAGACAAGCAGCCACACGTTGCAAATACGGGGAGTTTTTGGACAAAATGCTGACCGAACAACTTCTCTTTGGCCTAGAGTCGCGTAGTATTTGTGATCAGATAATTGCGAAGGAGCCGGGAAATTTTAACGCCGCCTATGAAATAGCTCAACGGCTGGAGGCATCACATATGTCTTCCATAGAAATGAAGAATGCGGCGGGTGGCTCAGTTCCTTTATTAGAGTCAACGTTCAAAGTAGGCTACGATGCGACAAGAATTAGGAATACACCGAAGTACAATACTGCTCATGCATCTATCAAGGAAAACGTAAAGGGTACCAAAACTGATCGTCCTAATTGTTACGGTTGTGGTGGAGATCATGCCCGAACTATTTGTAAGTTCCGTAATGCCAGATGTTATCTATGCGGTAAAACCGGTCATATTGCAAAGGTATGCAAATCGAAAACTGCACAAATCTCAGAGGAGCATACAGAAGGTGACAGTGATGTGATTCAACGGTTAAATAAGGTTGGTACAAAAAAGGAATCGAGTAGACATTTGATCGGAGTGGAAATAAATGGTGGTAAAGTGAACATGGAATTGGACACGGGTGCTCCTTGTGGTATAATGAGTATGGCAACGTTGAAATCGTGTACTGGCAAGTATAAGTTACTGACAACGGATAGAAAATTCACGAGTTATTCTGGTCATAGAATTGATTACATTGGACGTGTAGTGGTGAACGTGAAAGTGGGCGCTACAACCCGCAGACTTAATTTGTACATTGTTGACGGTAATTTTGATTCGTTGTTCGGCAGAGAGTGGATTTCTCAGTTTGTTGGGGAGATTGATTTTGTGAAATTATTTTCTACATCAGAACCGGTTGAGGCAATCAAAATGGAATCTCCTAGTTTATCGCCCCACGAATCTCAGATACTAGGACAAGTGCTAGCTGAATTTGAGGAAATTTTTAGTGATACTGCCGGTAAGTTAAATTTTCCACCTATTAAACTACATTTGAAACAGGATGCTGAACCCGTATTTGCCAAAGCCAGGGAGATACCATTTGCTCTAAGGGAAGCGTATGCTCTTGAGATTGATAGGAAAATAAAATCGGGTTTTTACAAAAGAGTCGACTTTTCGGAATGGGCTTCAATCCCTCCTCCTGAGATAAATTACAGAATTGCTGGTAACTGTTTGACTTTCGAGCAAAGGGTGGTTATACCTGACAAGCTTCGTTCCAAGATACTTCAAGACATACATTCCGGCCATTTGGGCATTGTCAAAATGAAGGGTATTGCAAGGTCCTTTGTGTATTGGCCGGGCATTGACGGTGATATTGAGGCTGCAGCGAGAACGTGTGATGACTGTGCTAAATTTGCTAACGACCCACCAAAGTTCAGAGACCACCATTGGCAGTATCCAAAGGGCCCATGGGAACGCATTCATGTGGATTATGCCGGACCATTTTTGGGCACTATGCTTTTGATAATCACCGATGCGTACAGTAAGTGGATTGATGTCAGAATAACTTCTACAAGTACTTCGGCCGCCACAATTAATATCCTGGATGAACTATTTGCGAGCTACGGGGTGCCAACTACAGTGGTTTCGGATAATGCATCAGCGGAATTCAAAGAGTTTCTCACCAATGTGGGTGTCAAATACCACAAGTTTACAGCACCCTACCACCCATCCACCAATGGCCAGGCTGAGCGATCAGTGCAGACAATTAAAAGCGCAATTAAATCAATGGGTTCAAACAGGAATAACCTTCAAAGACATTTGAATATTTTTCTACGTCAATATAGAATTGCACCCCATTCCACAACTGGCAAACCTCCAGCACTGTTATTTTTCGGACGTATGTTGCGTACTCGTTTGGATCTACTCATCCCTCAGGATTTGACAACGAGGATGACCGATAAACAATATATGCAATTCAATTATACTTTCCGCTGTTTCGAACCAATGCAAAATGTCTATTTTTGTCAAATAACTGCCGTATAAATAAATGGCTACCAGGAGTGGTGCTGAATCGCCTCGGGGATTTGCATTACGAGATCCTTTACGATGGCAAACGTGTTAAACGCCATATTGACCAAATTCGATATCGCGATGATTCAAAAGTGCAAACGAATGGAAAAGGAACACAATCTGCAGATAATGGACAAAATACACGAAGACGGCGGTCCCATGTGGAATTTGATACTTCAAACGCATCCCGTTCAGATGGGGAATTCGTGGTCGGTGACCCACCGAATAATTTTTCGACACCTCTACCGAATTATTTTGATAATGAAGATACATCTTCCACTGGTTTTTCTACACCGCAATCAAACTTCCGGGGATTTAACTCTGCGGGAGAGGATAATGAGCATAATCAATTACAAAACAACGTTAATGCCGGAGGTGAGACGGATATTGCGGAACCAGAACCGAACGATGTAGGACAGGAAGAACAAGTTCCATTACGTAGGTCCACCAGGTTACGAAGACGCAAGATAATATTTTCACCGGAATGATTGGCTATGTGAGGGAGGAAATGTTATGTATTAATCTGGCATCTTTGTTATGTTATATTTGAGTTGCAATAATCTGGTAACCTGTATAAAGATAATCAACTGTCATAGTATTCTGTAACTTATATTTTATTGTAAAGAGTTCTATTGAATATTAAAGATCATTAATTAACAATAAATATATTGCTGTTTCAATACATAAAAAATCCGACATACCCAATTGGGACCTATGCAAGGTTTCCACCTCCAAAAAAAAAAAAATTTGTCCGATGACGAATCTGTGACAATGGCGAATGGAGGCCGCCATCTAAATAAGTATCCACCCACAGAGGATGCCCTTAAGAAAGGAGCAAATAGGAGAGTGATGCCTTCGTGGATTCCAAAATCGAAAAATCCAGAATCGTGGGCGGCTATCTGGTCTGCGTCTGACCTCAGGAGAGGCGGCAGAATTTACATTGAATCGTCTCTGTGGCATTAAGATCGAGACCAGTAAGATCAACTAAGAAGATTCGCACATCACAACCAGAAGGAGAAGGTGTAGATGCTGAAAACAACAAACAGTGGTTCCTAGTAGAAGGAAAGAAAAGGAATCGAAGCTCCAAGAAGAGAAGCAGTAAAAACGCGATTAGAAATAAAGGTGAAGCAATAACAATTAAGGCTGACGGTTCAGGCTATGCTGATATATTGGAGGAAATGTAGATTGCCATTAAACCAGAGGAAATTGGCATTGGTATAAGGAAAATTCGGAAAACCATAGATGGAAACGTCCTAATAGAGATGACGAAAGGAGAAGGACAAGCGAAGAAACTGGAAGGAGCTATAAAGGGATCCTTTGGGGAAAATGTTCAAGTCCAAATAATTGCAGAGAAATTTCTTCTTGATATTATTTATTTATTATTTTTTCAACAACCTAGCTTATTGGCCATAATCGGTTATAAATTTCTACTTAATAAAAAAATTTTTTTCAAAAAATTTAATTAACAAAAATATAAATTATAAATATAAATATAAATAATGCTTAACACAAATTGTACGAATTAAAAAAACTCCACTCAACTCCAAACAATAATCAACTATTTATAGTGTTTTGATAGATGACATCAGCACATGTAATATGGCAAAAATAAAAAAAATCTTCCACCAGTGTTACAAAAACAATAATCCAGATAAGCATATAATAGATACAATCACCCAAAGTGCATAAACAGCAGTGCAGCTCAAACACTAATATTAGAAGCAAGCTTAACAATAACTATGTCAAGTACAACAAGTCTCAAAGAAAAAAAACATTTACAAAGAAGCTACCTCCTATTCCAAATCAATGCCCACACACTGTCCGCAAATTCTCTTCCACGCGAATATATAAAATGGTGCATCCACCAGATGTCTTTATATAATACGACACTCCATCAGCTCCAAGTCTCCTAAAATGTCACAACAACTCACTGCACAACCATACAAATATTTACGATCATAATATTGCCAATACAGTATCTTAAAATCTATAGAATTAGAACAGAAATTAATTGGCACGAAAAACTAACAGTGCAGAAAAACATTAAGTTTCCAAAAAGCTATCAGAAATATTTACATTAAAAAGCCCACAAAAAAAAAACAATAAACAACCCAAATGTTAGAGAATCAATGATCTTTAATATAAATAAAATATCAACACCAATCAGATATCTTAACTACAGTAAATATCAAGAATAATAAGACTGAAATTACTGAAGGCTACCCTATCAGATAAGCAAATATGTTAGACAAGATCAGAAGCAAAGAAAAGAGCACATGTACAATAAACAAAGAACAAGTGCAATATTAAGATCTGTATTAAAAATAAGCTTGGGATAGGAAAAAATAATGACAATATCAACAATACTAGTTCTAATGACTAATCAATTACCTCCCCATAATCATCCTGAGGTATAATAAAGCATTAAAGAAATTAACATATAACAAACAATGAAACCTCCCTTAGCACAATACATACAATATAAATGTTCAATGCCTTCATAAAAACAAAGTAAAAGCTTGTTGCATTGACAGCTCCACTAACAACCCAATTACAAAGTCAATGCCAATAACGTGCAATTAACATTACATCCAATTAAAACAAATCCAACTGCAACCACTATTACATTACAATGGAACTTGTTACAGAATCATTCCAGTGAGAAAGAATACTGTTAAAACAGTATCAACGATATTAAACCCACATCATATGCCCTTACCAAAACTATTAAACATCTTAGAAAATTCGAACGGCAAAACAACCATGACAATGATACCCAAAGAATGTCATTAAACAATCCGATGAAATCAGACTACCATCTCAAAAGCAACTTAATCGACAGATACAAAAACGAGATAAAATTTCCAACAAAAGACAATATGTTAAATTACCACAGACTTTGAGAAAGTCATCAATAAAGTATAATCACATAATTTAGTAATAAAGCTATATATAACAATTTGTCTTGTCAAATCAGCGCACAAATTAATATATACTATCTAGCCAGTAGAACACAGGGTACATTAGCAATGGCCATTCTCCCAGTCACTCCGTGTTTAAAAATATGGTCAACAGGAAACCACACAAAGATTCTAATCTTTACATATAAACAAACGAACATTCAAAAGGTATTCAAGCAATATGCAACCACCAATCATTTAAAAATAATGAAAAGTTATCATTAAGAATTGAAGCAAAAATTCCTAACGTTATGCAACATATAATTTCAATAACTGATAGTTAAATTCAAAATTAAGCTATCAAATAATATTCTATCCAACAATACAAACAAGAAAAAGGCAATCACTTTTAGTAATACTCATTTATGATAACCTTTAATTTCTATCTGGTTGTAAACAAAAAAGATTTATGGCCAGAAATAATTGTCATGGTGGCAATCAGTGATATCAAGTTGAAATCAAAACGTCATGATGTCACTAAAGATCTATGTTAATGTACTACTACAAACTATAAAGCAAGAGATCAATTATAACCCACAATGTCAAGAAACAAATCACACAGGTACTAACAACACCAGAACTTTGAAATTGCCTATCTACAACATGAAGAAAAAGAAATGTTTAATATGACAATCAGACATCCATACAACAACATAAGGCAAACAGATGCTTCACAATATATCCCAAAAATGCAAGGTTATTCTTAATGTAATGTACTATAATAAGAAATCAGTAGAACATTAAAATCCATAAAAGTTTCAAATATCCAGATAATTTCCTTAAATTTGGTGGATCCACAAGAAAAATAAACTAAAAATAACAAGACTAAACTGACAAATGCAGTCGACATCATATGAAAGAATAACACATAGATATATAACACATAGGAATATCCTTAAAAACATGTACTGAGCTGATACCTATATGGGGAAACTATTATGAGAAAGCTCTTGAAATAGTTTCTTCTTATAAGTATCAACAGACAAGTCAAACATTCTTAAAGATACTGGCTACCCATTATAAACTCGTGCCACTCTAACATAATATGAACGCTCCAATATGGAAGTTAGTCTTGGTATTTTTAGCTGTATATTTCTAGTGGACCTACAAAATTCAAACAAATTAACTAAATATTTGGGTGTTTGCAACTTATATGATTTATAAAATTGCAACAAATTTCTAAACTTTATAAATTCCATAAAAGAAAAACCTAAAAACTTAACAACATAAGGCGAAACATGCTGCAACATTTTTAGGGAGTATATATATATACATATATAATAAACCTATTAAAAGCTAATCTCAATTTCTTCATGACGTAGCCAAAGGTACCACAATATACATCTAAGGCATATAAAAATATTGGCATTATAAGTCCATGTACAACCCATTTCTTAACATGAAAGGGCAATAACAAATCCAAACTATATAATTTGCGTAATGTAAAATTAACCCTAGATACAATAGTGTTGACATGGCTTTCAAAACTCAAGCTTGTATCAAGTATTACCCCAAGACACTTAAGTCTATCAACAAACTCAATTAATCTACCACCAAAGTCAATCGAAAAGTTAGAACAATTACTTTTACCAAAAAACATTGCCTTAGTCTTATCAGTATTGATAGAAAGACTATTATTAGCAACCCAACTAGAAAGTAAACTAACAGTAAAATCAATCATATTCTGCAAAACATCTGGAAATTCAGCATCACCTCTAAACAACAGCTGAACATCATCCGCAAAAGAAAATGGAAGACACATATTACTCGATACCTTACTGAAAAGATCGTTCATAAACATAATAAAAGGTAGAGGCCCAAGAACAGATCCCTGTGGAACACCACTATAAACAGGAAGCACACTAGAAGTACAACCATTACAGAACACATACTGCATTCTATTAGATAGATAGGAATATATCAATCTACAAGCTGAACTGGAAAAACCAAAATATCTATGCAATTTACCAACTAAAAGAGAATGATTTAGATAATAAGACACAAACCCCCTTGCATGAAATATTATTCCTAATGCTATCCGTCAGACCAAGAAGCAAGGAAGTAGTACTTCTGTTGCATCTAAAACCAGATTGACAATCATGAAGCAGCTGATTGTCATCAATGTGCTTTACAAGTTGAATCTTCATAAGATGTTCAACCATTTTGGACAAGATTGGCAATATTGATATCGGTCTAAATTCATCACAACCAACCAGAACACTATTCTTTCTTATTGGAATAATCTTACCAATTTTCCACAACAACGGAAATGTAGAAGTAGTTAATATCGTATTAACTAAATGTAATATATGATTACCAATAATCGGCATTAACAATCTAAGAAACTTGAGCGCAAAGCCATCATGACCAACAGCACTTGACTTAATCAAATGAAAGGCATCAAACATCTCAAATACATCTACAGAGCGAAAAGAAAATCCATCGTATGGAATATTGGAAAAATAAACAACGCCATCATAATCAACAGACTGATTAGATGAGAAAACACTATTCAAATCATCAGGATTAACATTATTAAAATTCTCAGTACCATGGTCCTATTCAAAATAGACCAAATCTTTCTACTATCCTATCCTGATATTAGAGATATGGAAGAAACTACCGATGAAGGGGAAGTAATAAATGCCATTATTCAGGCCTCCAGTGAAGCAGATAGTACCAAAATCAAAGTACGCAACATACGAGACTACTATGGTGGTACGAAACAAACACTCGTAGAAGTACCCGGAAACGTCGCTACTACTATTTTAGGAAGAAGTAACATTAAAGTCGGATTAGTATTATGTCGAGTAAGAAGAAAAACATTTGCCAAGCGGTGTTTTAGGTGCTTAGTGCAAGGACACCTTGCTCGATCTTGCCAAGGAAGGGATCGTAGCTAGTGTTTATAAAAAACCGTCTTTTTAAAAAACCGGTTTGTCGGTTAACCGAAAATTGGCCTTTTTTAGAAAACCGGTTTTTTGGTTAACCGACTTCGAAAAAACCGGTTAAACCGGTTAACCAACATATATGTGACAGCTTTAACATTTTTGGTCTTTAGTAGTCAGGAATATTTATTTATTTATTTACAATATACTTTATAAATAAATTTATAAAATATACAGGAAGGCGCCGGGTTACTAGACCATATGCGCACAAAAAAGGAAAATAATATGTGTAGAAAGTAAATGATAAATCTAACTTAAAATTTAAAAAAATACTGACAGAGGACAAAAAAAAATTAAAATTTTCAATTTAAAAATTATGTCGTCGGGAATTATACCCTATGAAAGAAGAAATTTAAAATAACAATAAAGAAAATTATAAAGCAAAAAGTTTAAGTGGAGATTGACATTAATTAAATCAAAGGTTAAAAATAAATATAACAAAAAAATTAAATGTATGTATTAAAACTAAATTTAAAGATTTAAAGTAACAAAAAAGTTATATGTATATAAAATCATGGATAATGGAACTATTCACACATCTTGAATATCATGTATCTGAAGACTTCTTCTTATAGACGGAAGATTTATGTTCGTAGTGCAGTCAATGATTTTATCCAGGGTTTCATCAATTTTGGAGTTTCCACATTCCGTAAAAATATGCGAGATAGTAAGAATGACGTCGCAGAAAGCACATTTTTTCGGGGATGTGTCATCATAGTAGTGTTGAGTGTTGAATTTAGTCCTGCCAACGCGCAAGCGACTTAGCATTATGCATTCGCTTCTTGACATGTCAATATTATATTTAGGTCTTAAACGAGAAGGATGAAGTTGCCTATGTGAAGCTCGATATTGGTTGTAAATTACGCTAGGCATACATGGAGTTTCGGTTACATGTGGTAAATTGTGTGCATTTTTTGCAGCTGCGTCTGCACTTTCGTTTCCACATATACCAATATGAGATGGTATCCATAAAATTAATATCGTCGTATTTCCATTTATCTGCATCATAATGTGATTATATTGTCCGTTGTTGTTTTTTGATAATGCCATAGTTACACTAAGACTATCCGTACAGATCATAGCCCTAATATTCCTGCTGTTTGCATATGAAATGGCTGCCATAATTGCCGCCAGTTCTGCCGAAAAAATTCCCACATTATCAGGTAAGCGAGCTTCCCCAATAGTAACAAATTTCGTTGGATTTATTTGCTCAACAATTCCGTATGTTGTAGATCCATTTTGAAAAGAACCATCAGTATATATTATAATTTCTGGTGCAAAACACGATATTTTCCCTTGTAGATTCTTCCGGAATATGATGGGGTTT
Source organism: Calliphora vicina (assembly GCF_958450345.1). Lineage (NCBI taxonomy): Eukaryota > Metazoa > Arthropoda > Insecta > Diptera > Calliphoridae > Calliphora > Calliphora vicina. Next base: position 89,850,741 of record NC_088783.1, read on the forward strand.
ATATTGTTCTTACTGTAGAAGCTCAAACTTGTATCTGTCATAACATGGGAATTGTTATAAGTAGTAGAATTTGGTTTTTCCGGCAACACAATATTGTGTTCATTCAAGAGTTTAATGATTTGTGAAATTGCTGACTGTATACCGATGTTTTGGCGTTCACGGTGTTTCCAAAAGCTGTCATGAAGCCCATCTGTTGGAATAGTAAACGATCTAGATGCCATACTGATTGCACTTTTTTCCAACATGGTTTGAAAATCATGATATCTGGCTTCGTATCTTAGTAGCTCCAAAGGGGTTGCTCTTAATAAACCCGATGCTGTCCTATAACAATTGTTAATTGCAGTGTTCAGATTCCTCACGTTCCTTTTCGATGTCCACCCGTAAATAGTAATACCATGAAGCATAACTCCGGTGACCAAAGACCGACATATGTCTAGGGCAGTATCAATATGAGGACCTTTTGAGCGAGAACAAATTAATTTCAGGAGATTATTTATCTTGGCTAGTTTGGAGGATATATATTTTACATGTACGTTCCATAATAAGTTCCTTGTAAACAAAATGCCCAATATTCTCATCTGGTCAGTAATAACAATATCCAAATTTCTAATATTTATGGTGTTAACAACGCAAGCCCTTTTCCTGCAGACATGAAGGATTTCAGTTTTTTCCGCTGGTATCACTGCACCCCTGCCAACTGCCCAATTGTGGACTACTTGATCCAGATTATTCAAGTTAGTATAGACGTCATCATGGGTACCTGAAGTAATCGCAAAGATATTATCTGCATAAATGCCAATGTAATCCATTCCAGGAATTTCCTCAATAGCCCTTGCCAAGGAGTTGGCATAAATGGTGTATAATACGACCGACAATGGTGATCCCTGTGGAATCCCATTGTCCAATGAAAATGTTGATGAAAAAAACCCATCCACTTTAACGGTAATCTTTCGATTCATAAGAAATGATCTCAACAGTTCCAGAATGCATTTAGGGATGCCCCATTCGTTCATTTCCAAAATTATAAAAGTAAGGACAACTTTGTCAAATGCCTTTTCGATGTCTTCAGATATGACCAGACTATGTGAATGTTTACTAAGATTCGCTCTTAAAGTATCCTCCATTTTGTGACATAGACTGTGCACACCATGTCTTGGTACAAAAGCGTGCTGAATTTTGGAAACTTTGTGAATCGCGTATTTCCAAAATCTTCTAGCCAAAATTTTTTCCAAAATCTTGGAGAGAACTGGTAGAAGAGATATTGGACGGTATCCTTCCAAGCGGCCAGCATCCTTACCAGGCTTAGGAATAGGTGTTAAAATTGCAATCTTCCAATCCTGTGGGAACACCCCACTTATTAGTATGTTGTCATATAGTTTGCAGAGGCGAGATTTTAGTTCCATCGGTGCCATTTTTACCATTGAATAGGTAATTTTGTCTCGAGCTGGAGTCGAACCTTTTAAAGTTCTCATTATTTCCTCTAGTTCAGAAGTACCAATACTGTTTGCCAATACTGTTAGTTGTTCATTGTCCTGCGGTAAGTTTGCAATATCCAGATTTCTCTTAGATATAATATTTGCATTAAGTTGCGAATCCGAACTAATGGATGACCAAAACTCGGCAAATTTGCCAGCAATTTCTTGAGGATGTGAGTGGATGTTATTGTTGATACAAATCGCGCCAAAAGAATTAATCTTATCTGTCCTCAAATTATTTACCTTGCTCCATAGGTATCGAACATCCATTGTCGGATTCAAGGAATTTAAAAAGTTCTCCCAGGTACGTTTTTTGGCCATTTTGCACTCTTTTTTAACTTTGGCACTTGACCTTCTATATTCCAAGATATTTGCACGGTTACGACATCTTTTAAAATTTCTCCAGGCGATTTGTCTTTGACTTATCAATTTAGAAATAGTAGTGTTGAACCAAACTGGATTATTCTTACCATTTGGGTTTCGGCTTAATGGGATACTTTCGTTGGCAGCTTTCCTTATAAGACGTTTGATTGGAGCTGCTTCCTTATTAATATTCGTCGATGTTGGATATAGTTCGTTTGAACGAGACATTACATTCCCATAAAGAGACCAATTAGCCTTTTTATCATTAAAACGGGGAATGAATTGCCTTCTGGCAATATCTACGTTATTCGAAATCTTCAAGGGAAAATGGTCACTGACTTCCGGCATGGATAAGCAAGTCCACTTAAGCGTCGGTGCAATGTCCACACTAGCCATCGTAACGTCAACTGCAGTCAGAGTATCCGTGTATTTAATAATGTTGGTGATCCGTCGTTCATAATTACCAAATTCATATCATCAGCAAAAGCCTCCCAAATTTTCCCATTTGGCGTGTTGGTGTTCGAACCCCATAAAGTATTCTGCGAATTTAGATCGCCCAACAAAATATGGTGAACGCCACCAGCTATACTAATCCTCTCAACCATGGCAGATGTCAATCTTAAATCGCATTCTCTATATATGTTAGTTATGTGAATCTCCGTATTGTATTTAATAATTATTTGCTGGAAAAGAAGATCGTCATTTGATGTAATATGATGGGTAACTTTTGTGTTATTCTTAACTAATATGGCAATTCCAGATTTTGCGTAGGAATTGTCCTTGTTGTGGTGAAATACCTTGTAACCTGGCAGATGTAAAAGATGTCTATTCTTGTCTATTATGTGGGTCTCTTGTAAAGCGATTATGTTTGGTTTATGTGAAGCGACGAGTAGTTCCAATGCGTATTTGTTATTAATGAAACCCTGAATATTCCACTGAAGTATAGAAATATTAAGTCCATTATCCATGATTGTTTCTATTAATTTATTTTTCGTCACTTTTCATAACATTTTTTGTTTTTTTTAATGTTTTCGGTGTAATGATTACATTTAAATCGGGAAAAGTCTTAAATAATTGTGATGTAGGTGTTGTCTCACAGTTTGGGCTACATGAATCCTGTCTAGGAGGAGAAGCCAGTCCTAAACCTTCACTTATATCACTGACAATCATATCCTCAGTTAAATCATCATCGAAATTTATATTTGAGCTGAAGTTATCGTTCATCAAAGTGTCATCTCTATAGAATATATCGTCATTGTTTTGTTTGTAAGTAGCTGATGTTGTTGTTTCGAGTATTTTATTTTGTTCTGCAGAAATATTTAACGTTGGGGAAGATGCTTGATTATCTTGAGAAAAAATTGTTGTGTTCATTGATGTTGTAATTTGTTTCGAGGGAGAATCAATTTCGTTGTTGTTAAGTGATGTAGATGAGATTTTAATTTTCAAAGGAGAAACTGTGGTTTTTGTTGAGTGTGTTGTGTTGTTTGTTGAATTTTCGTTTTTGTTGTTAGTATTTGTAACGTTTTCTGATGCAACGTGTTTTGACTTGTTCTGTAGAATGGTTGTTGTAGAATTTGAGAAGTTGTTGCTTGCCTGTTGATCGTTTAATACTTGTGCGTATGTTCGTATATTAGTGCCTCTTCTAGGAACAGGTTTGAGGGTGTTAGTTATAGGATTATTGTTGTAGATATCCCAAGCTTCACGATTTGTGCATCTTCTTGATATTCTTAGATGATTTACTGACTTATGTTTCCAAAAAGTTGGACAGTTTGGATCATATGATGTATGCGAATCAAGTTGGCAATTTACGCAAAATTTTCTGGTACAAGAATCATGTGGTGTTGGTGTTCCGCATTCTTTACATATTTCTATATTTCGGCAACGCTTCCTGGTATGACCTAGTTTCTGGCAGTTTTGGCATTTCATTGGGTTTGGAATGTATTCATCAACTGAAACTCTCTCCCAACCCAGTTTTAGTTCTTCGGGGCGATAAATTAGGTCGAATGTTATAATTGCTGCACCTGTCGATACGACCTCCTTGCCATCCATTTTCGTTATTTTACGCACATCAATTACCTTTTGCGATTTGAGCGATTCAAGTAATTCCTCTTGGGTGGAGTTCAAAGTTTTGTGAAGACTTATTTTGACTGGAATACAATCTATATAGTTCGCTTTAAGATATTGTTCTGCTATTTTGTTGTTTGGGACTTTGATTAGGAGGTCACCACTTCTCATTTCCGTTACTTCTAGTCGATTCTTGTTAATGAAGTCAAGTCCACGTTCCACTTGGAATACATTGTAAGACGCAAGTGGGGCTACTTCGATGCCAGAATTTGTAGTAGAGACAGCTAAAGCAATTAGGTAACGTGGGAGTTGTTGATCATTTGCGACAATTTCCGGTAAAGGCACAAAATCTTCGGGGCGTGGGCGTTTGTTTTTATTGTTTTTGCTCTTCCCAGTCAGGGAATCAAGGTCCCTAAACCGGTTGTAATTCGGGGGGTGAACCCCGTTCATGGTTCACGCGGTTACTATAAGATTACACTAGTATTTATAAGAATCTATAATCAAGAAATATGATATATTATTTCTTTCTCTCTGTAGTGTACTTTCAATAATAATATATGGCAATCATGTATATTTCATCAATCATGTATATGTCATCACTTATTATCTTTGCTCTTGTATTACTCCTTTTACTTCCTTCTTCCTTTTCTCTTTTTTGTACAAAGCACACGTTTTTTAGTTACACGTAAAGTTTAATAAAGTAAATTGTATTATTAAATTATAAGCAAACCAATGCGTGTTTTACTTCAATACACAACAGTTATTGGCGACGAGGATGAAAATCGAATGAAGCAGTAAGAATTCAAAAAAAAAAAAAAAACAATTTTTTTTCTTCAACAACAAATACCCAGCCATAGTGCCACAAAATGGAAGCGCAGGTGCAGAAGTTACTAGAAGCCATCACATCGATGACGACGGCCATGCAAACTCAACAAACTCAACAGAACAACACAAGCGTAAACATTATTTCAAACTTCGAAAATTTTGATCCAAAAGTGGAAACTTTTAAAAATTATAAGGAACGCCTAGAACTTCATTTTCAAGTTAAAAAAGTTTTTGCTGATAAGGTTATGTGTGCAAAATTACTTCTCCAATATATTGGACCAGCCGTGTATACCCTAGTGTCAACGTTAGCTGCGCCCAAAAACGTCAAAAATTTACAGTATGATGAAATAGTTTCAATATTGGACTCACATTTTTGCCCAAAGAAAAATGTGTTGGTCGAACAGCATAAATTTCTGTGTGAGATACAAAACGAAAACCAAACTGTGGCAGAGTTTGTTGCCGTATTACAGAAGCGGTCAATTGATTGTGCGTTTGTATGTGAATGCAGCAAGTCCGTGGCAAATATTTTTCTTCGAGCGCAATTTATTAGAGGATTGCGGGATAGTTATATACGAGAGCAGTTACTTCAAAAGCCGGAATCAACGTTTATTGAAATTACACAAAAAGCATTAGTCTTAGAAGCAGCAAAAACTGACAACAGATCTATTTCAAACAGTGCATCGACTTCAACTGCTGATGTTCATCAAGTACGTCAACAACAGCAAAGAAAATATGACAGTCAGTGGAAACCCAGCAGTCGAAGTAAGAGTAGAAATAGAACGCCCAGCTCAGCGACAAAAATCAATTATGGGGAATTAGGTATTGAAGGGTTGTGCTTAAGATGTGGTAGAGGCAATCACTTGTCAACAGAATGCCGAATTAATAAAAGAAACTTAAAATGTAACGCCTGTGGTAAAGTTGGTCACGTTAAGTTGGTATGTATAAAGAATAGAATTAAACAAAACAAACAAAATACAAACAATTATACATCAAATGCGGTTGATTCTTATACAACATCATCCGAAGAGCATTACGGCGTTAATAACATTATAGATATATATAATAAACATTCAATTTCATCGTTAGATTCACACAAATTTTTCACAAATGTTTTAATCGTAGGGAAGACACAGTCATTCGAAGTAGACTCTGGTGCTGGTTTTACGCTCATTCCTGAAAATGATTTCAAAAAATTAAACATCAACAAATCTATCAACAAAACAAATGTCGTTTTTAGAGCATACACTGGGGATATTTTCAAGCCCTTAGGAGTTGTCAATGTGAACGTTGAATATCAGGACACAAAATCAAATGAGGATATGTACGTTGTATCCAAAGAGCAGTCTGCCTTACTAGGTCGCGTTTGGATACGTCATTTAAACATAAATCTAACGGAAATCGATCATCATAAAAATTTAGAGCAAAACAAAAACATAAATTCGATTACAGAAATAGAAAGCAAATATCCAGAAATTTTTCAAGAAAATGTGGGATGCATCCCTAACCTAGTCTGCAATTTAAAGCTTCAAGAAGGGGCGAAACCGGTTTTTCTCAAGGCAAGGCAGGTATCGTTTGCACTTCGAGAAAAAGTAGAGCAAGAGCTTGACAATATGGAAGGGGATGGCATAATAACAAAAATAAACACAAGCAATTGGGGGTCGCCATTAGTCGTAATTCCAAAGCCTGATGGAAATGTTCGGTTATGCGTCGATTATAAGGTCGGTGTCAACCCTCAGTTGCAATCTGCTCACTATCCAATAAAAAAATTCGATGAAATCTTCAACAACTTAAAAAATTCCAAGTTCTTTTGCAAATTGGATTTATATAAAGCATATCTTCATGTTAAGGTCGACGCAGAAAGTAGTTTAGTACAGGCCATCTCAACACACAGAGGTACATATCAAATGAACCGATTATCGTTCGGAATCAAATCAGCCCCAAGCGAATTTAATCGTATTATCGATCAGATTTTACAAGGTCTTGACGGAACAGTCTCATACTTTGACGATATTGTAATCCACGGCTCAACGTTAAAAGAATGCGAAAGTCGTCTAATAAATTGCCTTGAAAGATTAAACGAATACCGGTTACATTTAAACAAAAACAAATGTGAATATTTTAAAGAAAAAATAAATTACCTCGGATACGTTGTTAGTTATAACAAAATAGCAAAATGTCCAACAAAAACACAGGCGATTGTAAACCTCCCGAGGCCTGAAAGTGCAGATGAAATCAAAAGATTCCTGGGAATGATTACTTATTATGCAAAATTTATACCAAACGTTTCCATGTTAACATTTCCCCTACGCCAACTTTTAGAAAAAAAATAAAAAATTTGTTTGGACAAAAGAATGTCAGGAAGCGTTTACAAATCTGAAGCAAGAAATTTTAAAGGATAGAGTCCTAGTGCCATTTAATCAAACACTGCCAGTAGTATTAGTGTGCGACGCAAGTCCAACTGGCATAGCGGCCGTATTATCACACATAATGGATGGGGAAGAGCGACCTGTAGCCTTTATCTCACGGGCATTAACAAAATCTGAGAGAAACTACAGCCAGCTGGATAGAGAAGCGTTGGCAATAATTTTCGCAATAGACAAATTTTTATGTATCTCTATGGAAGAGAATTCACGTTAATAACCGATAATCGACCCCTATCCAGAATATTTCACCACAACAATAAAACTCCAGCGATGACTTCTGGCAGACTTTTAAGATATGCATCATTCCTGCAGGGGTTTAACTATAAGATAGAACATCGAAAGGCTGAAGATATTGTAAATGTAGATTGTCTATCCAGAGCACCTATAAAGGAAACACCAAATTTCGAACATTTTATTGATGAAGAAGTAAGAATAATTCAAGAGCAACTCGTAAATCAAATTTCAACATATTCAGTTACAGCAATTACAATTGCAAACGAAACAGACCGAGACGAAGAGCTTTCAAAGTTAAAGAAAGATTTAGTCAACGGGGATAACGCTGACCCTGATTATTCAATTCAAAATGGTATAATTTTCAAAGCAAACCGTGTCGTGATACCAGCAAAACTGCGCACAGATATTTTGAATGAATTGCACCATACTCACATTGGCATCGTAAAGATGAAACAGTTGGCAAGAAAATATTGCTATTGGAAGGCTATTGACAGTGATATCGAGCAAATTGTGCGGTCATGTTCCAGCTGCGCTAAAATAAGAAATAACCCACCAAGAGTTCCAGTTCATAGTTGGGAGGAGCCCGATGAAAATTTTCAAAGAGTCCACATAGACTATGCAGGGCCTTTTCAAAACCATTACTTTTTAGTGCTGGTGGATGCAAAATCGAAATGGCCTGAAATCAGATTACAACGAGATGCCCCAAACTCCGAAAAAACAATAACGTTGCTACAAGACATATTTTTTACACATGGTCTTCCACAAGTGATGGTCTCAGACAATGCTACTATTTTTCAAAGCGACACATTCAAAAGTTATTGTATAAATAATGTCATAATGCAGAAATTTATAGCCCCAGACACCCCGCAACAAACGGATTAGCAGAACGCTACGTGCAAATATTAAAAAGAAAATTAAAAGCTATGGAAGAGGACAATTCACCGCTCAATATCAAGGTGCAAGAAATTCTTCTCCGTTATAGAGCAACTCCACTAGCTAATGGGAAAACACCATCTCAGTTGTACCTTGGTCGAGACCTTAAAATTAAACTTGATGCTATCCGCCCAATTCAACATCAAAAAGCTACAGTTTCGTTGCCAGTTGTTCGCCAGTTTAGCGTGGGAGATAGGGTTCAAGTACGATGGTATGAAAAAAATAAATTATTATGGAAATATGGAACAATTAAAACCAAGTTTGGTCGACTTCATTACCAAGTGGAGCTTGACTGACAGTGGCTATGTGCTTAAACGTCACATTAATCAAATGCTCAAATCGGATATAGAAAAACCTAAAAATCCTGTTTTCGTTGCTGAACCTCCGGGACCACATAAATCACAAATTGAGGAAATACTAATTCAACGTCCACCTACCAACCAACTAATTATACCACAAGCGGAACCTGAAGGACAGCATGGCACCATAAGGAAGTCGAGTCGTTCGAGAAAACAGCCTGTCCGTTTTGAGGACCATGTCCTATATTAGCGTGGGAGATTGTAGTGTACTTTCAATAATAATATATGGCAATCATGTATATGTCATCACTTATTATCTTTGCTCTTGTATTACTCCTTTTACTTCCTTCTTCCTATTCTCTTTTTTGTACAAAGCACACGTTTTTTAGTTACACGTAAAGTTTAATAAATTAAATTGTATTATTAAATTATAAGCAAACCAATGCGTGTTTTACTTCAATACACAACACTCTCTTTCGCGAGAGAAACAAAAAATTAAAATTAAAAACGGTTATAAACACTCTTTCTCAATTTCACAATACGAAAAATGATGTTTACACGGCAACTGCCCGACAGAGACTGAAGTCAGGAATAGTTAATATTAAATATCTATAAATATGCAAAAGTGCTAAGTCCATTTTATTTTGTAAAAATTTTAACATTATTTTTTCAGTCAAATGGAATTGAGTTAAATATGTTACTAAATATATAATGTTGTTTTAATGATTGGTTTCTTCAATAAATTTCACCTAAAAACTGTAAATACATTTTTTAATTAAATATTTGATAATTTTAAAATATATTATCACCTCGACTTTCTGATAGAAAGAGAAAATGTTCCAAGTTCCCCAAAAAGGACATATAAGATGCAAATGCACTTCTTCTTCTTAACTGAGATTAATTGTAATTATAAATCATACCAAATATGTAAGTAATATAACTCCATTATCAGATTTCAAAAATATTTCAAATCATGGATTTTAGACCGTTAATTTCTGAAATGGAACTTTGTGCAAAATGATTAATAAAATTAAATTTTAAGAACAAAACACACGTCAAATTCAATTTAACGTTTGGTAAAATCATCCCTAAGTTTAAAATGAATTATTAGTAAGATTTAGCTTAACTTCTAGAATTATGCGAAATTTAATTTTAAATTCTAATAGTTTCACTATGTGTAATATAGTCTGAAAAAGTTTTTAAGTAAACTCATCATCCTCTACTATTTAGAATCATTATAATTCTTAAAAAGTTTTATCTTAACCCATTTACAGCCAAACAAAAAGGACAAGTAAAATTTTTGAAATTTCAAGGTATATTTATTTTTAACAATACAAATAAACAGAAAAGTAAAAAAAAAATTTTAAAAAAATTGAATTCAGGACATTAGAGGGGTGTACCCAAATTGGTACAATGGCCACTTATGTGTGATATTTTGCAAAACAGGTTTTGTCAATGCAGAGTGTTTTTTGGCATTTTTTGCAACTCCAGCGGCTTCTATTGTGGCAGATGACACAACGCAAACGGTTAGGAAGTTTTTCAGGAACATGATCAGCGCCGTCTAGATTTAGACCCTCAATATTTGATGACGAAGGCCGAGCAGAATGTCTTTTGGATGACTGTTTTAGATAATATCTTGCTAAAGACCGACGAAATTGTAATTGATCCATTGGATCTTCTTTACAACATTCATGTAGGCGCCACGCATTTGATATTGCCAGGTCAACCATGTACGTAAATAAACACCACCACCATTTTTTGCTATGGATGCTAATTCTGTACAAAGATATAGATTGATCCATTTCATCCACTCCGCCCATGTTTTTGTTATAAGTTTGAAACAAGTGAGGTATTTCCATATCAATCTTTTGTTTTTTTTCAGAAGACCATCTTTTAGCTTTTCCTACTGGTTCATAAGAATCATAATTTGTCGCCATTGTGCAGATACTGTTATCCTTCCAGCGGACCAGTAATAACTCATTATTTTTATCAAATCTATAATCGAACTCGGCTCGGGATTTCTTCATCATTTCTTTTGCATTTGGCAGAGGACATTTTTTAGTGCGGTTTTCTCGGATTGTTCCTGTGGCACGGTAACCTAAATTTCGCAAATCATTGAGTAACTCAAAACTTGTGAAAAAATTATCAAAAAAGATTTTGTGGTTGGCAGGATTCATGGACAATTTTTGTAGCACCATTTTCACAACTCTAGTACCCAATGGCTCAGAAACAGGTATAGTTGATTTACCACAATAAATATCAAAGCAGTAACAATATCCAGAGGAACTTGCTGCAACCCAGTTTTTATATCCAAACCGAATAGGTTTGCCTCGTATATACTGTTTTGCTGAATGGCGACCGTAATATTTCACCATGGATTCATCTATAGAAATATTTTCGTGGAAAACACCCCATTGGTTAAATTTTCTGATAAGAATATCAGCAAGTTGACGTACTTTAAACATTTTGTCACCAGTTTTTGCAGCGTCGTTATTGTCTACAAGATGGAGATTTCTTTTTATTTCTTTAAACCTGTTTCTGGACATAGCCTTTGATACTACATCTACTCCAATATCTTCATCTAAAGACCAATACATCTCTTCCCTTGGAAGTTTGTGGTAGCCAGATAGAATCAGTATCCCGAGAAAAACCTTTAGTTCTGCAACAGTGACACTAAAGTTGTGAATATTGTTTTGATAAGCGTACAGCTGACTAAAATCCGATATCATTTTAAAAACCTCTTCATCGAAAAACATTTCAAATATTTGAGCAGGAGTCAAGTTATCCAATGCCTCTTTCATACGAGTTTCATTTATGACTCTGTCGTCAGTTTCAATGTAAGTCTTTGAGTAATTTGGAGCAGACTTTCGCCACGACGGAACATTCAATTTAGATTTATTTGGAGTAATAGCACGTCGTGGGATTTTGGTTCTCAAACGAGCCCTTTTCGCAGACAATGGTTCATCATCACTGCTGTTTTCAGAATTTGATAGAGCACTAATGTCACGTACAAACATCTCGATTTCACCAGGCACATCATTTGGCAAATTTAGTGAAGCTGTGTTTTTATCAAACTCCTCTTCTTCATCAGTTACAGCACTAGGTTCTGGTGGAATTATGACTAAGTCATATTCCAAGAAATCGTTACTATCTTCAACTATCGTATTTACGGCTTCCTCTAAGCCTCGAAAATGATTACTGGCACTATAATGTCGGCTCATCTTTGTGAACTTATTACACCTGTTAACAACTCGAAGGTCAAAAATCAACTAAATGTTTCAAAAATTGTAAATGTAATAACATAAAAGAACTTTTGATATTATTTGGGGATTTCCCTTTTTATGTACCTTGTGTTTGTTAACGGTTTAGGGCTGCCACACTAACTAGGAACAAAGTGAGTTGGCTGACAGGTGGCATTACTATGTTATCAGGTTATTTTTAGACTAAATACTTTGTGTAAAAAAATTAGAACAAACTTAATTTATAATTTGTTTTTATTATATTTGTGGCCATTGTACCCAAATTGGCACAGCATTATTGTATGCCTCATAAGATCTTATACATTTGATGTATGAAACTAAAAATGTTTTTCAATGTTTCTCTGTTTATGGAATTTTATATTATAATACAAATAACGACTATTAGCTTTACGTACAAAGTATAACTTTGGTTGCCATTGACCTACCTCCACATGTGTATTGTTAACGAAGTTTGATAGATTATTACAGCAATAACAATAAATATAGACAAATTGTTTGGTTTAGTATTTATTGAGAGCACTTTCCATTACACAATAATGCAAAAAAAAATAACCCAGAGCAAACAGATTTTTTATACTGCCTTAATTATTAAGTGTTCCCAAATTGGCACAGCGTCCGTAAATGGGTTAAGAGGTGTATATTGTAAATAAGCAGTTTATGTTTCAAATCAGAACAAATGTTTGATATAATGTCTACACAATGAATATAAAAAACACAGCAAAACATGATATTTATTGATTTAATGCCCGTAATTTCAACAAATAGATATCTATCAGAGCTTAGTTACTTATGGTGTAAAAATAATTGGTAATTTTTACCCGTAGATATTGATTTGAAATTAACGTCAAGTTACCTTTTAGGTAAATTTATCTGCTGGGTATTTTACACCGTAGATATCTATTTGTTGAAGTTACGGGCATAAGTCCCAAATTTTAAAAACCGGTTAACCGAGTGATATAAACCGGTTAACCGAAAATCAACATTTTAAATTAACCGGTTTGCAAAAAACCGAAATTTCGAAGAAAAACCGGTTTTTCGGTTATCCGGTTTATAAACACTAATCGTAGCCAAACTTGTATGAGATGCGGTATAGATGGACATAAGGCAAATACATGTAAGAAGGAACCAAGGTGTGTAATCTGTCTAGAGGCTGGCCGACAAAATATAAACCACTATATTGGGGTACTGGCAATCTGTGCAGCTATAAGAATGAACGTTAAGATACTCCTGGTAAATCTAGGGAGAGGTCGTGAAGTGCAACAGCTTATGATAAATTACGTTATGGAAAAAGAGGTAGATATAGCACTAATAAGTGAGCAAATTCTAGAATTGAAGGCAGTGCTTGGTATAAAGATGCTCTGGGCAAAACATCTGTGTACATACGTAACCCATTGATTACAATAGATAAAATTGAGGAAGGTAATGAAAATTTCGTAGTATTGCATACCAGAAGGGTACGAATATTAGTTGCTATTATTCACCAAACATGGAAATAACAGAATTTCAAAATAAAATAAACAAACTCGAGCGACACGTGAGGAACTTAAATACTCCAGTGCTAATAGGGGGAGACTTTAGCAAACAAGACTTTAGCAAACAAGACTCTACAATGGGATGTTCTAGAAGACGAAACACTGAGTGACCACCAATATATCCAGATGAAAATGGATCTGTCATTCACTAATGTCACAGCGAACCCGACTCGAACTAAATGGAATAAAAGAAAAATAGATAAAGAAACCTGCGTTGAAAATCCGATGGAGATCAAATGCAGAACACAGCATAGTGACAACTTAAATGAAGATATCGCTGCCGCACGACTTATCGAAATCCTCACAGAGATATGTAATGCTGGAATGATAAAAAATAAAATAGTTGGCCGAACTTGAAAACATTCCTACTGGTGGAATCAAGAAATTGCACATCTCAGAAGAGAATGTCACAAGGCAAAACGTGTGGCTACACGAAGGAAAGGTGACCCAGTAACAATGGAATTGTATAGAAGTGCTAGAAAAAGTCTCAGAGTTGCTATCAAAAACACTAAGAAAAATGCTTGGGACTCACTATGCGAGGAAGTAAATAAAGACCCATGGGGATTGAAGGCCCCATGGGTCTTTATTTACTTTCTGGGTCTTCGCATAATAATGAAGAAGATGGGAAACAGATACAAAATACCAGGTATAACAGATCCAGGTATACACTAGTGAGCACTATAGCCTGTATATAGGCTGGCTGCTCTGCGTGTATGCAGCGCGTTTCGGACAGTCTCAGATAAAGCCGCTTTTGTTATTGCCGGATTGATTCCCATCGATATACAGGCAACGGCAACAAATGATCTAGATTTGTGTATGGCTAGATGGCAAAGCGATGGACGGCAAGCCATAAGAGAAGGTGGACCAATACATTGATACCTGACATCACGGCTTGGTTACATAGGGGACATGGCGACTTGGACTTGTATATTACTCAGTTGCTGAGCGGACACGGTTGTTTTAGGCCATACCTGGACCAGTGAATATAGTACCGATGAGGTTGACATCTTTGTATAACTGGACGATTATATGTGAATTTGCTAAATTGGTTCTTGTTGAACTCCTTAGATTAGAGGAGATTCGGAAACGAATCAACATTATTTAGATCGGGTTTAATAATACCTTCCCCACCCTGCGACGAATAGCTTTGCAGTAGTACCACAGGGACGAGTGGGTAATTTGGATGTCAGAGTCTTTCGACGATTTCATCTCGTAAAAAAAAGAAGAGAGATAGATAGACATATTTGAAGGGGTGTGTATTATAAGAGTACACTTCCGCACGGAGACCCATAGGATACATTGTGATACCCTTTAGTAATATAACTAGGTGTGAACTAGATGTAAAGAGTAGAAATGAAATTGGTGAGAAAAAAATGGCTAGGTGATATAAAGAGAAAAAAGTGAAAAAGACAGCCCAAAGAAAGAGAAAAAGGACAAAGGAAATAAGTATAGAATGGGGTTCTCAGGGCCCTGTTACCTAAAATCATCATCTGCTAGATGAAACTCTAAGTATGAATTAATTTAATTAAAATTGCGTTTAATTGTAAAGCATAAAATCCATAGACATATACATTAAGATATTATAAAATATTTAAATGGACTACAAGGGGATAACATTTCGGAAAAGTTTTATTCAATGTGAGCAAAGAAAATAAATTTAAAGTTGCACAATAAATTTTGTATTAAATAAATATTTTGATGAAACTCAAAGTATGAATTAATTTAATTAAAGATAAAGGAGTATTCAAATTGCATTTAATTGTAAGTGATAAAATCCATAGACATATCCATTAAGATATTGTAAAATGTTTAAATGGACTACAAGGGCATATCATTTCGGAAAAGTTTTATTCAATGAGAGCAAAGAAAATAAATTTAAAGTTGCACAATAAATTTTGTATTAAATAAATATTTTGATTGTCTGGCATTAACTTGGTAGAACATAATAACTTACATTCAATTGGTACTTCTTTTTTTCCAATTTTTGACGTAGGTCAGTAATATTATTTTCTTTTTCTCCAAATTCGTTGCCATCAGTTGTGCTAACACATTCAGCTGATGATTTTGTATTATAAACCGAAGTCCGCTTATCGCTTTCTAAATCACTGACATCGCTAAGATCTTCATGAGTTATATTTAATTCAGAATTTTCTTGTTGGCGTTCACCACTGTTACTTCTACTTCCATTCGATGATAAACTACTCTCTCTTGAACTATGACGAGACATTAAAGAAGGAGAGGTTGATAATTTTCGTTTATTATCGATGTCTTTACCACTCTCAGTACAGGTTGAAACATAATTTTTTTCAAGGTTTGCGTTGTTTGATGATTTCGTTTCATCATCTTCGTCATCATCACTAAGAGAGGTATTTGAAGAAGAATCTGAATCAGATTTGGATTTAGAACGTGAATTTTGTGAACCTCCGTATGCAGAGCCCGAACGTCGCGAACGCCGACTTCTTGAACTGCTAGTTGGGCTTGTTCCTGCAATATGTGATGGAGTGTCAGGCTTTTCTTCATTGTAATTAGTCGATTGTCTTGAATTTTGAGAAGAATTGGATGAACTATTTGAAGCCGAAGAGCCTGGTCGAGAATCATCTGAATCCATTGTTAATTAATTTTGTGCAAGTAAACCTAAAGAATGTTTGTAAAGAATGATAAAAATGTATCAGTTTATATCTAACAAAGTATGTGTTTTTAATTAATTCATTTTAATTTTCTTTTTACAGAAAATTATAATATCAAAAATAAAGTTACATATCTATTTTTTCAAACCAATTTATCTTTTTGTAGAATTTTTTATGAAAAAAATATATATGGGGCATTTCATGTCAAGTGAACCAACTTTTGAAATCGATGTCTTCCGATCGGGATGAAATTTGCACCAAGGTTAGCTCTATTGGATAGTAACTCAGATTTTGCCAAAAAATCAAAAATTGTATATCTTGAGTTACAAAATATTTATTTTGATAGATATCCCACTCGTATCCCACTAAGGGACCTAAAATATCTTAAAGGAATGGACCTAAGCTTTCTTTTGACTAAAAAAAAATTTTTAAAAAAGGGCCCATTTTGAAAAAAAAATTCGAATTTGCAAAAAAAAAGTCAATAATTGAATGTCTTGAGTTACAACATTTTTATTTTAATAGATATCCTACTCACATCTTCCTAAGTGACAAAATAGGTCTTAAAGGAAAAGACCTAAGCTTTCTTTTGAGCAAATATGGGACTATTGGAAAAAAATTTCGATTTTGCAAAAAAAAATTAAAAAATTGTTACAAAATATTTATTTTGATAGATATCCCACTCGCATCCCACTAAGGGACTAAAAATATCTTAAAGGAAAGGACCTAGGCTTTCTTTTGAGCAAAAAAAAAAATTAAAAAAGGGCCCATATTGGAAAAAAATTTTGATTTTGCAAAAAAAAATTAAAAAATTGTATGTCTTGCGTTACAAAATATTTATTTTGATAGATATCCCACTCGCATCCCACTAAGGGACTAAAAATATCTTAAAGGAATGGACCTAAGCTTTCTTTTGACTACAAAAAAATTTAAAAAAAAGGGCCCATTTGGAAAAAAAATCGTATTTGCAAAAAAAAAAGTCAAAAATTGTAAGTCTTGAGTTAAAAAATATTTATTTTGATAGATATCCCACTCGCATCCCACTAAGCGACCAAAAGGGTCTTCAAGGATAATATCTAAGCTTTTGTTTGACCTAAAAAAAAAGATTAAAAAAGGGTCCATTTTGAAAAAAAAAAGTCAACAAAGTTTTTGATTTTGCAAAAAAAGTCAAAAATTTTATGTTTTGAGTTACAAAATATTTATTTTGATAGATATCCCACTCGCATCCCACTAAGCGACCAAGTAGGCGTTCAAGGAAAATATCTAAACTTTATTTTAAGAAAAAAAAAAAAAAAAAAAAAAAGGACGTATTTTAAAAAAAAGTCAAAAAAGTTTTTGATTTCGGAAAAAAAATATTAAAAATTTTTTATTTTTTTTTTTAAATATTTTTTTTCGAAAGATCGAAGAAATAGCTATCTATACTATTTGGGACACATTTTGCTAAGAACAATAGGTAATAAGTTACATGGATAAGAAAAAACCCCTGTTTGACCAAATTGTCAAAATTTTACCTACTATAACTCAGAGAGTTCTCGACCGATGTTGTTGAAAAATTGTGTCTGAGTTACTATCCAATAGAGCTAACCTTGGTGCAAATTCCATCCCGATCGGAAGACATCGATTTCAAAAGTTGGTTCACTTGACATGAAATGCCCCATATATATATTAGGCCGGGTCGATTTGTACGGAGGATCAAAAAGTAAAAAATCGTATAGCAGAAACGTAATCTACGGAAAATTCTAAGAAAGTTTCCCCACGAAACCATAGGTCTAAAATCAAATCCTATCTTGCGCATTTCGTATTTTATCTAATAAAAAAAAAAACTATTAAAAAAAATATATGTACATTAAGTTCGTTTGTTACCAGGTCACGTCATTTGTTTTTCGGGTATCATCATTTTTCTGAAGGTTTTTGCGCAAATAAAAATAATGGCGGCCTTTTTGTTGGAAAATTTTCACTCCTTGTGGCGGTTCAACGCACCTAATGACGCGCATTTGAGCACATTTTTCTGTAGAGCAAAAACGGTTGAATATATTGCAAATCTGATTTCACCAGTCGTCTCTGCATCAAAAATTAATACAATTGATGCTTTTTGAATCCTTAAAAATAGTTCCAAAAACCCACAACAGGGTGCGCAAATTTCATAACCAAAATAAAAAAAGTATTTTAGATTTTTTAAATATACACGATGAAAGGGCATTTTAAGCTTATCAAAATGGTACCAATATTTTCTTGTATTAATTTTTGATTCAGAATCGACTGGTGAAATCAGATTTGCAATATATTACACCGTTTTTTCTCTACAGAAAAATGTGCTCAAAATACACGTCTTTAGGTGTGTTGAACCATCACCAGGAGTGAAAATTTCCAAAAAAAAAAGGACGCCATTATTTTTTACGTTATTTTATTTACGCAGAAACCTTCAAAAACATTATGATACCCGCAAATCAAATTTTTAAAATTAATTCTAATGTACATATGTATACTGAGATATCATTGGATAAAAGACGAAATGCACAAGATAGGATTTGATTTTAGACCTATGGTTTCTTGGGGAGAATTTCATGGAATTTTGCGTAGATTGCGTTTATGCTATACGATTTTTCGTTAAAAAAATCGACCCACCCTAATATATATATATATATATATTAGCGGTATTCACAATGTAGAGTATTTGGCCTGATAATGTAGTAAAAGAGCACAATATCAAAAAATAAAAACAAAATACATTAGAAATTGAAATGTTTGTCAATAAATAGCTTTTCTGCTTTTTTACTAGGCCAAGTACCCTACATTGTGAATACCGCACATATATTTTTAATTAAAATACAATTTTTACTTGATGTTGAATCATATATTCAAAGTATTTTTCATTCACCTACAACTACTCTCCCTCTAAAATATTTATTCTCGATAAATTAACCCTTTCAGACATTTTGTCCAATATATTGGACATTTGGATTTTTCCTTTTAAAGTCATGTAGCGTTGACGCAATTGGATAGATTTTTACAGTTAATAGCGTTATCAAAAGAGTGTTTACTAGATTGTATATATATGTGATTTAAACATCTAATTTTTCATTGGTTTTGGTTAAATTAAGTTATTTTCATAAGTACGTCAGCGTTCTATAAGAATGTGTTAGACATAGTAATATTCGGTGCTTTTTTAAAATGATATTTTAAGCTCTAAAAAAGCGTGTAAGTATTAATTGAGTATTAGTTTAGATATTTGTGTATTAATTGCAATTAATTACATTAATTTTTTAAATTTTATTTATGAGATACATGTCATTTAAGAAAATTCTCCCAATATATTTGACTTCATCTGGCAGGCACGTGTGATTTACCTGTAATTTGACTTCATATTCTTAATTAGCAGCCTCAAATTAGCATACACTGAAATTTTCAGTTTTTTATCTCAACTAATTCTATTTAATGTCTGAAAGGGTTAAAAGAAACTGTTGTTCGTTTAGTATTACTGGTATGTATGTTTGAATTAATGTGTTTTCAGTTAATACTGTATACAATCGATCGATATATATATAGATATATATATATATATATATATATATATATATATATATACAAACATACATACCAGTAATACTAAACGAACAACAGAGTTTCTTTTAACCCTTTCAGACATTAAATAGAATTATATATATATATATATATATCTATACTTACCAACTAGTATAAGGAAACGTATTGCTAGTTCTCTATTAATGTCGATTTTGTTGTATGGTATGGAGGTATGTAGTGGAACTAACTCTGTGATACTAAAACGTCTATATCTAACGTTTAATCGTATTGTTAGATATGTATACAGATTGCGGGTTAGGGAGCATGTATCAGAATTTGTTTTAATATTTATTGGCTTTACATTTGGAAACTTGATTCATTCAAGAATTTTGTTATTATTTTACAAGATTATCAGGAGAAATTGTCCGAAATATATCGCTGATAACTTTAAATTTTCTAGATCATTGAGGAATCCACGGATAATATTTTCTCAGATTGCCTCTGCTGTATATGAAAGATCATTTCAAGTGAGGGTATCTAGAGTATGGAATACTAGGGAATTAAAATCTTTTTCTTATTCTGATGAAACTTTAAAAAAAACTAATTAATTATTTGAAAGAACATAATTCTTAACTATGTAATTATTAAATATATTCTTTTCCATTAACAACTTTGTTATCGCTACATTTTAAAAGTATTATTATTATTTTGTATTAATTTATATTAAAAATTTTTATATATTACTAGCTGTCTCGGCAAACGTTGTTCTGCCATACAAATTATTTCTAGTGAATATTTGGGTTCCATACATAATTTCATAAAAATCGGCAGAGCCGTTTCGTTCTGTTTGAATTATTTGGATATTTTGCTAATATAAAAATACTTAAATCGCGATTAAAAAATGTGTAAATTTGGGGTTATATGTATAAAACAAATGCGAAAAAAAAGTTTTTGGGAAAAAAATGGAAACAATTTTTCTGGATAGGGACCCCCTAATGACCTAGCAGTATGAAATATACTTTACGACCTATTCTCATACCTACCAAACATACATACAAAATTTCATAAAAATCGGTTGAGCCGTTTCGGAGGAGTTCTAACACTAACATTGTGACACGAGATTTTTATATATTAGATTTTGTCATAATTAAAATCATTTTTATAATTTTAAATGTATTATTGTTGTTGAGTAGAATATAAGCCATATTTGGCCCAATGGGCTTGGTTTTGAATTTAAATAAATAATAATAAAAAAATATGCGGTATGTGCCACACCAAAGTCATCATTCTTTGATACCGTCTCATTCGCGCTGGTACAAGAAACAGCAAAGATAATTTCAAAGCCCCAGGTGTGTAATGTGCGGAAAATCGAGGTTGTCGCTGAAAATGATAGAAGTATGGTCAACGAATTAAAGGAATTAATAGAGGCAGTTTTAAAGCCATTAAGTAAGAGACAAACTAAAGCCAAAGTTAAATGTTATAACTGTGGAAAAATGAGTCACATTCAGCGAAACTGCAGAGCACCAATAAACTGCAGAGCACCAATCAGATATGTTTCAGCATCAAGAAATAACCAGCTGGCGAATCATCAAGCATTACAGGAGCCACCTTTAAAGCGAGCTTGCACTGAGGGACAGGATCTGACATCCACACCTGATGGCCCTACCATCTCCATATCAGTACTGCAGCAGGAAAATAACAATATTACTGCTAGTGGGTACATCAACGGTCGGAAGCACACCCTTACTATGGACACGGGAGCGTCGCAGTCTATATATATATATATATATATATATATACAGTATCGGCCATAACTAAAGCACCCCCTCAGTGAATTTTTTTCATATTATATTTTATTTTATAAAAACAAAGTTTTAAATTTCGATTATGTATTATTTTGATTTGTTAATATGTTTACTATTGATAAACAAATACGTTTAAAGTTAATCTTTCCATAAGTGGTAACATAAAATCAAAAAATATTTTAAGGTAGAAAATTAAACGGACAAAACTAAAGCACCCCTTGATGGATATAATATGGCACTAATTTTAATTACTATTTTGTTGCAAATCCTTTGCATTGGATGACACAAGCACATCACTTAGGCATAGAAAATATTAAGTTTTGTATCTTGTCTTGCAATATTCCTTCCCAGACTATTTTAACGGCTTGGAATAAATCGTGAAAATTTCCGATCCTTATTTCGGCAATTTTCACGTTTTATTTTCATATTAACAATATCCCTCAAGTTCTCAATAGGATTGATATTGGGAGATTGAGGAGTCCAATGAATAACTTGAATTTTATTGCTCTGTAGCCAAGTCTTACAAATTTTGGAGGTGTGCTTAGGATCTTTATCCTGTTGGAAGCTCCCTTTAAGTGGCATCTCTTCACTGGCATAAGGCAACATTACATCTTTCATTATATCACGGTACATGGAATGATCAATAATCCCATTAATTTTATGAATTGGCCCAATTCCTTGACCAGAAAAGACACCCCAGACCATTACATTGCCTCCTCCATGTTTAGTTGTTCCTTTGCAATACTTAGGATTCAGTCTTTCTCCTTTTGGTCTGCGTACACGCCTTATTCCATCGGAACTTTTTAAGTTGTATTTGGATTAATCAGTAAACAGTACTGTCTTCCATTTTTGGACGCTCTAGCCGATGTGCGCTTTGGCAAACTCCAGTCTAGCTTTCTTGTTCTTAGCTGATATAATGGGTTTTTTTGCTGGTCGTCAACTGTATAATCCGACTTCTACTGCTCTTCAACGGATTGTTCTTTCGCTAACGCATAATCTTATACTTGTTCATACTTGATTAGATTATGCTATAGGATATTTTTGAATTGCTCTTTTGATCAAGGAATCATAATATCGTGTTTTTTTCGTGGACGTCCTCCAGAATGCACCGTTGATATGCGACCAGTCTGCATAAACTTTGAAATGAGCCTGAAAAAAACTGATCTGTTAATTGAAAATTATTTACTCAATTCATGTCGTGATAAACCCGTCTTCCAGTCTTCAATAACTTTAATTTTAAATTCACTGGAGTACTTTTTCCATGCCATTGTTTTTATTACAATAAACTGAATAAAACTTAAATTATACACACTACGCCTTCCTTTATTTTTATCTTCTGGAATTTTAAATCCATTCGTTGTCAGTCCCGTCAATTCACAATGCAAATATACAGTAGCGTAGTCAAATTTTAAAACATCTTATAAGGGGGTGCTTTTGTTTTGTCCGTTGCGTTTTGTGTGTTTATACGATTTATCATTTTAAATTAATTGTTCATAAAATTATCTTTTACGTAATGAATGTTATATGAACATTAACAATATAAGTTAATAAAATATATACAAATCAGAATTCAAATAAGTATTTTTTATCAAAAAAATTATGTTTTGAAAAAATCTATAGAGGGGGTGCTTTAGTTATGGCCAATACTGTATATATATATATATATATATATCAACTTTGAAATATTTCTTGATCTTTTCGATTACTCTATAGGCCCTTCATATGGTTGTTGCAAGATCTCTTTTGAATTACACACACAAATACATATTTGTGCATCACAACCTATATTGGAATTGTTGTGATGATTTAAATTAGATCTTAAGTTTTAAAATGGGTTTTTAATTTATATAAAATATCTAATGCATCAAAATCTCCAGTAGGTGTTAATATATCTCCAGGTAACCGTAAATGTTTACCATAAACAATTTCTGCATGAGTAGCTTGTAGATCTTCTTTAAATACTGAACGAATACCTAGTAAAGCAATTGGAAGTTCGTCGTACCAAGTTGTTGATTTACCTTTAGTCATTAATGTTGCTTTAAGCTGCCTATGAAATTGTTCAACCATGCCGTTATATTGAGGATGATATGGAGAAGTGTTAGTTTAAAACATCTCAATTATTGTTGATATGTAATGATGTTCCCGGTCCAACAATATCTAAATGTATATCTTCGAATCTTCCTTTAGGTAGCTGAATTTTGACCACTGGTGATTTAGTGTGTCTAATTATATTTGATTTTTACAGTTAAGACATGCTTTTGAGCAGACGTGAAGTTGTGTGCTCATTAGGGTTGCCCTTAATAAACGAAAGTTGGATTTTGACGATTCTCACCCCCCGGTTTGGTGAACATTAGTAAAAAAATTATCCTGGAAAAATAGTAGGTAAATCGGTTGGGGATAAGACGTGCCGCAAGCCCTCTGAAGTTTTGAGATGCATTTACAAGGGGAAAAAATGCATTTTTTTCAGTTTTTTTAAAAATTTTGCCATTAAAAAATTACTTTTGTAATTTAATTTAAAAGAATCGAAATGTGTACGTAATTGTCGTTCTAATGAGACATAAAAAACAGAAATTGGTCAAAAAATGTTAAAGTTATTAACAATTCGCCAGGCCATTAACGTGACTCAGGCCACTAGAACAAGAAATGTAGGAACAAAATTAATATATTTTGATAAATATTAAAATAAAAGCTCATTTTTACTTAAAATATGTCCATATATATTTGTAAATGAGTTTTTGTCTTCGTAGGATACCGTTAACCTATTCTTAGGTATGAACAAAAAAATACAATTTTTTTAACGGCAGTTTCAAAACTCCATTTTCAAATTTTTAAAAATTTTGTTAAACAAATTTCAGAATTTTTCGATCATCTCATTGGGATTTATTAAGAATATAATAGGGAATAAAAATGTGGAAAAATTATGAAAATATCTCTTATAGTTTTTCCGTACCTGCGATTTAAATTTTGAAATTTTCGAGAAAAACCAATTATTTGGAAATTTTTTGGCGAATGTGCTCTATTTCCTTACTCTTATGAACTTGAAGCAAAACTTATTCAGAATATTATAGTCCAGATAATTCTAAATATACTCTGAAACTTTTACTAAAATCGGAAAACGTTAACCCTTAAATCGTGAAGGTCAAAGGTCAAATTTTTCAATATTTGGAATTTCTCTTGGAGAGATTTCGAAATGTTCGAAATGTTGTATATTTTTGGGCCGATTTTGATGAAATTTAACAAAAATATAACACAAAGCCTAGTATTTACAAAAACATCAGAAAAATTTAAATTAACCCTATATAGCACTTGGGGTTAAAATGACCCCAAATTTCTAGAACCATAAAAAAAATTATGATTTTAAAAGTTTGGGCTAATTTTAACCACAAGTGCCATTAAGCGTTAATTTCCATTCTTGTGCTGTTATTATAAACCCTAGAGTTTATGTTATATGTTTCTTAAGTTTCATCAAAATCGGACCAAAAGTATATAACATTCGCTATCTCTCCATGAAAAATTCCAAATATTGAAAAATTTGACCTTTGACCTTCACGATTTAAAGGTTAACGTCTTCCGATTTTAGTAAAAGTTTCAGAGTATATTTAGAATTATCTGGACTATAATATTCTGAATAAGTTTTGCTTCAAGTTCATAAGAGTAAGGAAATAGAGCACATTCGCCTAAAAATTGCCAAATAATTGGTTTTTCTCGAAAATTTCAAAATTTAAATCGCAGGTACGGAAAAACTATAAGAGATATTTTCATAATTTTTTCACATTTTTATTCCCTATTGTGTTGACAATAAATCCCAATGAGATGATGAAAAAATTCTGAAATTTGTTTAACAAAATTTTTAAAAATTTGAAAATGGAGTTTTGAAACTGCCGTTAAAAAAATTTAATTTTTTTGTTCATACCTAAGAATAGGTTAACGGTATCCTACGAAGACAAAAACTCATATACAAGTAAATATGGACATATTTTAAATAAAAATGAGCTTTTATTTTAATATTTATCAAAATATGTTAATTTTGTTCCTACATTTTTTGTTCTAGTGGCCTGAGACACGTTAATGGCCTGGCGATTTTTTAATAACTTTAACATTTTTTGACCAATTTCTGTTTTTTATGTCTCATTAGAACGACAATTACGTACACATTTCGATTATTTTAAATTAAATTGCAAAAGTAATTTTTTAATGGCAAAATTTTTACAAAAACTGAAAAAATGCATTTTTCCCCTTGTAAATGCATCTCATAACTTCAGAGGGCTTGCGGCACGTCTTATCCCCAACCGATTTACCTAAAATTTTTTCAGGATGATTTTTTTACTAATGTTCACCAAACTGGAGGGTGAGAATGGCCAAAATCCCACTTTCGTTTATTAAGGGCCACCCTAGTGCTCATATTTGGCCAAAAATAGCGTTCTATTATTCACTTGCTTGTAGCTGTGGTACCTGGATGTGAAATATATTGTCCATTTTTATATACAATTTTTCGCGAATTAAATATTTAATGTAGAACACAAGTTCCTTTTTCATCTTCCTTGGAAGTAATAATTTGCGAAACAAAAAACTTATCAAAAAACCTCACTTTAGCATCAGTTTATGTACCACAATCAGTGAAAGCCAAACAATTTGAAATTGAGATGAAAAATTACTAATCTTTCTAGACACCAAACAAAATGTTATACTTGGCGGTGACTTCAATGCGAGATCTCAATCTTTTGGCGACTCTATCAATTCTCCACGCGGAAATTCTATCAGGGCATTGATTGATGACTCAGGATTTCATCCTCTCAACGATGGAAACATCACCTTTAAGGCATCACTTGTAGATCCCCACTGTCATGGATCAGTACTCGATTTAACATTCACCAATACCTTTCTCAATATGGAATGGAATGTCATGCAGTCAACCATTGCACTATAGGTTAAATGACTACTTTTTCTGTGCTAAATTAATAACGACTACAAAATCATGGTATTCAAACCAAAACCAAAACCTTAGAATTCTTCTTATAGAAAGTAAGAATAATTCTATTAAAAAAATTGAATTTAACCCACTGACGACCAAAAATTAACCCATTTACAATCATTAATGCAAACTTAATACATTAATTTATTTTAATTATACTAAAACTTTTAGTAATTGCTTAAATCTAATTCATTTTGTAAATTTAAATCAAAAAGGTCCTCTTCGCTTTCATTAATTTCATTGTTTTGGTGGCTAATGTGTAATTCGTCCATGAATTACTTCTGGTAGAAGTGTGGAACGTTTCCGACTTTGTAAGCGCCTATCTAAAAATTATGTGAAAATTAATGGATCTGAGGTACAGCTTAATATTAATATTAATTCGGAGCTTAAAAAATATGTCTTCTCCGCTTCATTACAGTGTGTTTTTGCATCTCAAAAATTTTTCAACAATATGAAGTAAAATAGATTGCAAAGAAACTTTGGCAAGAGTCTCATTTGCTTTTAAAATTTCAATAATTTATATTCGTGTGTGATTTTCGGATGTGGGTTATATGGCATCTATGACCAATTATGGACCGATCGTCATGAAATTAGGTCGTGTGATTATTTTCTTTATGAGAGTTGAATTTTCTGTAGAATTTTATGTGCATACCAAAATTTTTAAGAGATTTATGCACGTTAAAGTTATTTTCGGAAGCGATCATTATATGGGAGCTATGACTAATTAAGGACCGATCATCATAAAATTAACTGACAAAATTTGTGTAGATACCTACATAAATTAAACATTTATGACCGATAAAGTCCAATTACGTGAGGAAATTTGTATGGGGGCTAGGTGGTATAATGGACCGATTTCACCCAATTTAAATAAGCTTCGTCCTTGGGCCGAAAAAATTATATGTACCATATTAAGGTTGGTGTCAGACTAATATTCTTGGACATTACAAACATCTGCACAAACGCATAATACCCTCCCCACTATGGTGGTGTAGGATATAAAAAATGCATTGCTTGGGTTATATGCTTCTCCACTTCATCTGAAAATATGTTTACTTCAATTTTGTCCACTACATGTTTGAAAACGGCATACAATTTTTCTTTTTTTGAATTTTCGTTAAGCCAAATTTCAAACAATAACCTAAAAAAGATAGTATTATTCGAAAACGGCTAAAATGGCTATTATATGTAAATGAAAATTGTTTTATAACATTTCAATATATTCATTTCTGATTTCATTTAATCTGCCGAACTTTGCCGAAATTTTAAAAGCTTCCACGAAGTTACACTTTGAAAACAATCGCAGCACTTTTAAGGTTATGTTAAAAAAGTGTATTTATTTCAAGCAAGTTAAACAATTTTATCACATTTTTTAACAAAAAACATTACTTACTTAGTTTATTGTTCTCCATTTTCACTTTCTTGTTTATAACTCGAGAAATTATTTAAACATTGAAAGCAATACAGGCTTTTCAACAAAATGTATTAAGTAATTACGATGCAATGTCTTTGACTGCGTGTTGTCAAATGGAATTTAATATTTACCAAAA
This sequence comes from Calliphora vicina, assembly GCF_958450345.1. Classification (NCBI taxonomy): domain Eukaryota; kingdom Metazoa; phylum Arthropoda; class Insecta; order Diptera; family Calliphoridae; genus Calliphora; species Calliphora vicina. The sequence goes on from NC_088783.1 coordinate 89,878,622, forward strand.
ACAAAAAGCTGACTTAGCTAATTTGGAGTATTGGTTACAAAATGGCATTAAAGAATGCCCAATATTTGCATTTGAAAAATTGGACTTTAGCACAGTTTTGGTAGCCGTTTAACCTATAGTGCATTGGAGGTAGCCACCATTACCCAATACATATAAACATCAACAACAATAAACCAAACAACAAATTCTTTCTTTCCAAAAGAAAACTTTTAAAGGACATTGGAAATTCATCATTCCTTCCCAATTTCGACCACATAGAATTGGAAATGAATACGTTAATCTCAAATTCTAAAATCCAAATTCAGGAAAATTCCTCGAGAACTCCTAAATATTGGTGGAATCAGTCTGTTGACAAATCCTTCCGGCTAAAGACTGTGGCACAACAAAAATTTAAGAAGATTAAAAATTCTCAAAATGCTTTAAATTTAGCACAAGCTATTAAACAATTTCAAAAGGATGTTAAAATTGCTAAAAGAAAATCATTTGTAGAAAAAACTGAAGAACTTAACAATATACCTGGTACTAAGTCCTTTTTTAGGTTCATAAATGCATGTAGATCTTCTTCTAGTCATAACACACACTCAAAATGGAACCCTAACAACAACCTAGCATTTCTGGAACATCTCAAGGGTCAAGTACCTGATAATGCAACCTGCCAAATAACGTTACCCAATTTTACTATGGATGATCCCTTCACAAATGCTGAACTCTTAGCTGTCTTACTTGAGAAGTCTCTCAACAACTGCCAAACACTCTCTATTGTTGGCTTTCAACAATCTGTGGAAACAGTGTGTAATTCGTGACTCCTGGAGAAAAATTCGCATCGTTCCCATTCCAAAGGTGAATAAGGACTTGGATAATTTCACAAATTTTCGACCTATCGCACTAATATCTGTATTAGTGAAAACCATCAACCTAATGCTTAAGGAGAGAATTGCCACCTTCTTGTCCGAGAATAACATACTTCCAATGAGATCTTATGCATATCACAAGCACCGGTCTGCTTCGTGTTGTATTAATGATCTTTTACATGCAATTACCGTCGCAAAGGAAGCCAACTGCAAGGTTACTCTTGTTACACTTGACATATCAAGGGCATATGACTGTGTGAAACTTGATACTCTACATGCAACTCTTGGTGAACTCAACATGCCACTTCATTGGATATCTTGGATCTATGAATTCCTCCGCCATCGTGTACTTATTCTTGGCAATAGCAAAATTGACATTTTTAATGGCCTACCACAGGGCAGCTGCTTGAGTCCACTCCTGTTTAACATCTATACTTTAAAATTACACCAAATTGCTGATGAGGACACACAAATTTTTCAATTTGCTGATGATTTTGTTATTATGTCCACTCACCGTGATTTTGATACCTCTGTTCATCGTCTGCAAAACAAACTAAACCTTTTTCATGATATCTCTAAATCGCTTAATCTCCATATAAATTATCAAAAAACTGCTCTCTATATATGGCTAAAGGTACTAAGCGCAATGTTTCAGTTTTCTTTAACAACAATCCAATAATGAATGTCAACTGTTTCAAATTTTTGAGCAGATATATTAGAAATAGTTTATCGCTCAAGGAACATTACGATTCTGTTGTCGAAAAATCCAAAGCTGCTTGTAATGCTATCAAAATGGTTACTTCCTTTAAAGGTGGTCTGATACCAAACATTGCGATAAATCTCTCCAAGTCCCTTGTCTTTTCGAAGACTGAATATGCAAGATCCTCGACGGCTCATGCTCCCAGGTATATAAATAAAAAAATAATGACGCTTCAAAATAACATGCTTCGCAGGAGTCTGGGTCTTAATCCATCAACGCCTACGCACATCATTAATGCCTTATCTCTCACACTACCACCTTCTCTGAGAGCTCTCTACTTAGCCGCTAAGGAACTTTTAAAAATGAAAATGTTTAATCCCGACTCGTACCGCCTCATTGCCCAAAACCCAACAAGAAAATCAAGTCTAAGCCACACTTATCTACTCTTCGAAAACACCTGTACGGACATTACACCATGGTGTCTGCAAAGATCTCCATATCCCTAAACAACTTTCCTTCATCAAAAAACAACACCCCTATTGAGGTCATAAGATCGTTTTTCTGTGAAAAAATACATCATCTTAAAAGCGAAGGATACGCAATTTTTGCCACTGATGCCTCTGTGATGCCTGACAGCACTGGCTGCGCAGTGTGTAAATTTCCTGCAACCACAACTTTATGTTTAGAATTCCCAACAAAGTTTGCTCTTTAACTGGAGAACTCTACGCAATTGACAAGGCGATCGATATCATCATAGAAGATGGCTATTCCCAATCAGCAATTTTTACTGACAGCAAAAATGCGTGCCTATTACTCAGACACAACACTTCCTTCAATTTTCTTGTTTCAAAAATCATAAAAAAGATTGAAAATTCTAATCTAAATTCCATTCTATTCATCTGGACACCAGCACATGTCGGTATACCTCCCAACGAACTGGCGGATTACTTTGCTAAGCATGCCGCCTCCGTTGGCTGCATTATAAGACCTCAGCTCTCCCTAAAGGATGCTTATGCGGAAATTTATAAACTCCTTTGGAATCAATGGGACATGGAATATAAAACTCAACAATCTGGATGGTGCTTCCATGAACTGTTCCAAGAATTGCCGAAATCTCACTGGTTCAGTAATCTTTCGCCATCTCAAATTAAAATTATCAACAGACTTTTAACTGGTCATACATTCAACAAGCCATACCTCAAAATGATTGGATCAATAGCCTCAGATCTATGCGAAATTTGTAATGTAATTGACGATGATAATCATGCAATTTTTCATTGCACCAAATTCAATTATCAAAGGCAAGGGTTTGCCTTCTTCAGTAACTACAATAGTCTAATGGATTTGCTGAAAAACAAGAAACTCACTCTATACAAAGAGCTTTTAAGCTTTATAAACATATGTGATATTGAATTGTAATCACATTAAATACTCTTCACACAATACCAGCTGTATTCTACACTTTTGGAATTATCCTCAGGCGAATCTAATTTTGGTTTTCCACGCAATAATTATAAATCTAAATTTTGCTGCTATATACTATTCTAAACCGTCAGACTCAAATAAATACAACTATGTTTTTTTTTACTGTCATTAAGTATGTATAATGTCAAGTATTGACACAAACAGCACTGGCATATAAGCACACTTACTTGCTTAGCCAAAGTACACACAAAACCCAAAAAAAAAAAGAAGAAAAATGCAAATGGTTCTGAAATGCCGTAGAAAAACACCACAAATTACCACATTTGAAGCATCTAAAGTTAAGGTAAATTCATTATTGAAATGATTCAATAAAACACGTGATGCAAATGATTCCTTACTACGGTCATATTAATTGAGGACTTCTTTAGTCCATTACAAGTTCTTTCATTTCTTTTTTAATGTACTGGTAATTATAGCATGAATGTACTCGTGGTATTTTATTTTATTTATTTATTTAATTTATTATAATTAAAATTACAACAAATCTTAAAGCTAAAGTACTAGCAACTAAGGCTATCGGCTTTTGTTCATTAAAAAGGAATAATTATGTACATATATACAGATGCTAATGATTAAATTTGTTTATGTAAAGATATATTTTGTAAAAAACTAAAGACTGCGTTAATGTTATTATCGGATGGAGTTATTAGCAAGTTATTAATATTAGATGAGTTACAGATTGCATAACGTAGGTTAGTAAGAGCTGGACAGTCAACTAGGATGTGAGGTATGGTTAAAGGTGAGTTGTTACAGAATGTGCAAACTGGTTGGGTAGATTTTTCCAATAAGTATAGGTGGGTAAGTCGAGTGTGAGTTAGACGAAGCCTTATGAAACATTTATTTTTAAGGCAGTTAGTTGTAGTTGGAAGAATGATAGGTTTTTTATCGGGGTTTATAGATTTATAAGGATGATCATAGTTCCTCCATTTGCTTTGTATGAATTTGTTTAATTTTTCAGTAGGGCATCTAGTCAAAAAATGTTTGGACTGAGGTGTAAAAAAAATAGGTGGGTTCGAGGTAAACAGATTTTGCAGCTTTGTCTGCGGCCTCATTTCCTGGAATGCCAATATGGCTGGGTATCCAAAATAATTTGACTTTATTTCTAAGTTTCAATAGACCTTGTTGAATAAAGATATTTATTTCTTTTTTATTTGTGGAATTTGAGGCACCTTGAAATACAGAGAGACTGTCTGTACAAATTATGTGTTTATTTGTTGAATTTTCACATAATTTTAATGCTTCAATTATTGCTACAGCTTCGGCTTCAAATACAGTGGCTTCTTGAGGTAATATTCCTTTTTTCTGTGTGTACCCTGCTTCATCTGTGATTGCAAAACCAACATGATTTGCAGATTTTGAGCCATCTGTGAATATGAAAAAATGTGGAACGCTTCACGATTTTGCGTGTCATCCTTGCGCAGGGGCCATGCTAATCTCCTCTGTATCGTTCCAATTTTAGTATATGTTCTGCCGAAGCAAGAACTACTCGTGGTAATAATTTACCATTCCTACAAATTTTTGAATTTGTTTAACAGCAGTTCAAAGTTTCGAATTGCTTATATTTTTTCTTTAGGTGGTTTAATGCCAATACTCGAGATATTATGATCTAGAAAGTCTATATTTTAAACATCAAATGTACTTTTGCCTCGTTCAAAAACTTTGTTTAAAAAAAGTGGTGTAAATGTTCCTCATAATCATCGATATACACAAATATGAAGTAAAAACCAGCAAATATTTCGTTAATAATTCTTTGGTACATTTGTGCAAAATTTCGTAAACCAATATATTTTCTTCTGCCATTTGAATTTGGTGATGAGCACGTACTAAATCGATCTTAGAAAACATTTTATTTCTTATAGGTATTCATATTTAAATCGTGAATGAATGAATGGTAATGGATATTTATCAGGAACAGTCACAACGTTAAAACGTCTAAAATCACCGCATGGACGCCAGTCTTTTGAAACCTTTCTGGGGACTAATGCCGTTTTCGTTTCAGACATAAATGATACCTTTATTCAGCCTTCTGAAAAAAATGTTCTTTTGTAAGCGTATAACATGGTCTTTCAAAAAATGTTGCCCTATTCTGCTATTTTATTGAAGGCAAAATGGACAAATTTGATTTTCTCACCATCTTCAATAATTTTAAAATTAAATTTAAAGCAAAGTGCGAAAAAGTGGGTATCGCAAACGTATTGCCTTTTGAAGCCAACGATCCCGTGCCCACATCAGGTGTTGCAAAGCTTTGGTTGATCCATAACCGTCCCAAACATATAGAAACGCCAGCACAGACTTTAATGTAATTGAGCATCTTTGGGAGGATTTAGCTAGGAGAGTGCATTAAATATAATTTAACATGTTAGTTCAGCTAGAAGAGTCCTTACTTGAAGCATGGAACTCAACAGAGCCGTGCCAAATCTTGGTAAAATCGAATCGAAGGCGCAACTTAACATAAAACTTATTCAAATTTTTCTTTTATTTACACATTATTAATTTTTTACTTCCACTTTTTCATTTGAAAATGTAATTTTTCGTTATTCTACAGAATCTAAATAATTTTTTGTTTTCGCTTTCGTACGAATTTGATGTCTGTATCATACCTGATTATGTCTATTTAAGAGTTTAATATGAATGAGATGTATTAAAAAACTTAAATAAGTAACTTTTTGTGATTTTTCCCCAATAAAAAAGTTTACTATTCATCGAACTAGAATTGCACTCATAATTAGAAATTAGCATACTCTCATAAACACATGATCTTCAATGAAACATTGATGTAAAAATCAAGAATATCTTCCTCATTAGTTGAAAACTATTGAACTATTTCTTTGTCACGTTCCACTAAGGAGCATTTAACCAGAAAACCTTAGTATAATAAAAAAAAACAAAAATGATGTTATTTTTCAAGGAAAATAAATTTAAAGATATATTGTTGTGTGATTATGTGAAAGTTCACATTTTCACAAGGGTTGTGAATTAACTCTTGTATTTATGTTTTTATTAGATCTGGGTTGTTTTGAGTATTGTACTTCTAGAATTTTTCCTTAGTCGAAATCTATAATTTTTGTTATACATGAGTATATGAATTTTGTTTGGTATAATTAGAGACTTTTATAGACATTTTCTGTTTATTGTTTTTATTCTTAACCATGTTTTACTGAACCTAATCTCTGAATCTATCATTTAATATTTAGTATGTATGCTCACTTTTATTTTGCTGGGCTACAAACTTGTGAGTTTTTGTTTTTTGTAGTTTAAATGTCTTTATTATTATTACTATTAGTAAGTTTTTAAATTATATGTATATCGATTTTTTTTAAATTTTATTATTATAATTTTGTATGTATAATCAATTTCTGAGAAGAATTTTGGAACCGATTATGGCCTATTGGCTAGGATACTGTAAAAAATTATGTATATACAGCTATGGACATTAAATAAGCACAAAACTTTGTCATAAAAACAATCATATTTTTTATTGTATTTTAGATCTAGCAACAAAAAATCTAAACATAAAAACTTAAAATGTATATTCTTCTTAAAAAAAAAAAAACACTTGGATGGAATTGCCAATCGTCTGCTAATTAAGGCCTGTAACATATCATACGCCAGATTTTAGCTAGACAGTAAAATAGCACAATTTAAAATGTCTGTAATAAAAATAATATATTTTAATAAATAGTAAAAATATTAATGTTTTTAATTTAACTGATCAATATTTAATAGATTAGCCTTTATTTTCAAGCACCGCGTGGCACTATGGGACATGCTTTAAATCAAATTCTGGCATTCCGCATTTCCAGTCCACAGATCATCCAAATTTTTCTACATTTGTTGACCAATTGCACATTTCACATGGTTCCAGAGGTTTCAAGTCGGGACTTTGCGTCTGCCAGTCTAAATCGGGAATGTGTTCTTTAAAAAACCAATCCTTTATATGAATGTGAATGAAACTGGCATGTGTTCAAAAGCATATGGTTCCATTTTCTTCTTTAGAATTTTCAAATACTGATAACGGTCCATTTCTCCACTAATTTTAAAATTAGTGGAGAAATGCGCTATTAAAATTATTCCCACATCATGATGCTTCCTCCACTATAATTTATGGTCTTCTGAGTATAGCCTGCATTTAATGCCTGGCGTTTGGGTGGATGAACAAACACTCTACCATCCGGTCCCATACGATTCACCTTTATTTCATCTCTCCAAAGTATTTTTTTCCAGAATGATAGGTTTTTATTCTTATGGGTGCGGGCAAACAATAAACGCTTGGCTTTTTTCGGCTTGTGTATACAAAGAGCGTTAAGTAATGTCTTTATATGAGCCTGTCTGATAAATTTAACCCAAATTGAAAGTTAATTTCATTCGCAATATCGCGTTACGACATGAAAGGGTCCTTCGTCGACTTTACAGTCCACGATTTCGGTTGTTTTTTTTGACAAATGTCATCCGTTTTTTGGTTTCTGTTTCATTATTTATGTTTGCTTTCAATGAAATGATCACATTATAAACTATTTTTTCCCATCATTCCCCATATTGACGGTAATGCGCTTCTCCTCTGTTGTGCAATCGTTTCCATGTCCAATTTTTTTGCAAAAATTTAATTTAGTAGATTTATAGAGATTAGGTTATTTTTGCAGTTTTATAAGATTATTTTAGCGGATACCCCTGAGTACTTGGTAAGACTTTATGGAAATCTTTAAGGAATCCACAAATAATTTATCCTCGAATTAACAGTTCAATTTATGAGAGATCGTTTCAGGTTCGAACTACAAGGATTTGGAACATTCTACCCAAATCCTTAAGAAGATTTAATTTATCAGATAATAACTTTAGAAATAAGCTTGTAGAATATTTTTACCTAATGATCATGTAATTGAAGATAACTAAATTTATAAAAAATCCTATTTTGAATGTAATTTATAATTTATATCATGTTATTTAATTTTTTAATTTATTATTTTTTTTTAATTTTCATGTTTAATTTAATATCTTGTTTAGTGTTTAATGTCCAAATTATTTTAAGCGATTGCAAATTTATGTAGTAGTATTTGTTAGTGAGTAGTTTGTAAGCCATATTTGGCCCAATGGGCTTGGTTAATAAATAAATAAATAAATAAATAATGGGACTAGAATTCGCCCTTAACAAAACGAAAGGTAAAACGCCTGGAATTGACAGAATATCATATCCTATGATAAATAATCTGAACTATAAAACTAAACAATGACTTACTCGCCTTTATAATTTAATTTTTTCACATTTTATTCCTCATTTTTATAAAATTAGCACTATCTGCCCCATACTTAAACCTAACTCTATAAAAACTAATATACAATCTTACAGACCTATCTCATTAAATATTTGTATTTCCAAACTCCTAGACAAAATTATAGCAAACCGGCTGTGGTGGTTTGTCACATCAAAAAACCTCATTTGTCCTCACCAATTAGGATTTAGAAAAGGCAAATCTATAACTGACGTACACCTTTACATCGATCATTTAATAACTAACTCTCTATCACATAAAAGACATTCCTCAAGCATATCATTAGACTTTTCAAAGGCTTTCGACAAAATTGGAATACATACCATTATTCACCAGCTAACTGAATGGGGCATTGGCCCTAATATTTTAAGATATATTAGAAACTTCTTATCTAATAGACATATTAGAATAAAAGTCAATAACAGCTATTCGAAAATATATCCTTTATTTAACGGGATACACAGGGCTCTCCCCTTTCAGTTATTCTATTTTTAATTTCTTACGACAAATTAAGCAAATACTTTCTTTCTCTTACCCCCAGTAACACGAAGTCTGGTTATGTTTTAACTAATAGTTATACTGACAGTTTTCATACAAAAATAATTTTAACCGACTGTATAACTATTAGTTAAGGCATAACCAGACTTCGTGTTAATGGGGGTTAATGATTATAAATTCTGTGCATATGCCGATGATTTCTATATAATAAAAAATCTTTCCTCCGAAAAACATCAAACTATAAACATTAAACCATTGATCGATTTTATTAATGAGTGGTCTAAATATTCAGGAGCTGAATTATCTTTGACAAAATCTAAACACCTACACATTTGTAAAAAGAGAACATGTAATACCACAGTTTCTACAGGATCTTTCAATATAGAAAACATAGATTCCCTGAAAATATTAGGAATAATATTTAACAGGAAGTATAACTGGAAAGACCATATAAACCACATTGCAAGAGATTTAACACATAGATTAAATATAATAAAATGTATCTCCAACAAGAAATTTAACTGCAATATATATTCCATTATTTCTGCGATGAAAGCTTTACTTTTATCAAAAATTTACTATGGCATCTATTTATATGGATGGTCACCCAAATCATCTTTCCGAAAAATCATAACAATAGTTAATTCAGCTATAAGAATTTCTCTAGGAGCATTTAGAACCACACCGATACAAAACATACTGTACGAAGCTAATATAGAGCCCCTCGAAATTACTAGAAACTTTAACACTTTCAAACTCTTGCGCAATATTATTGAACACGTTGACTCCCCTCTTTTCGAAATATACCTTAATATATCCATAGAGTCTATCTCAAACAAAACCCAATCTATACTAGAAAAAATTTTTGAATTTGCCAGTGATAATATCTCCCGACCAAGTCTAATGTAAATTCTGTAATTTCTACCAAACCTCCTGGCATTTTCCAATTAATTCTCTTAACACCTCTTTAAGCAATCACCCAAAAGCCAATACTCCACCAGATATATATCGAAAACTTTTTAATGAAACCACAAGTTCTTATCATAATTGCACATTTTTATATACTGATGGCTCTAAAGATTTTAATAATATTTCATACAGCATAACAACTGAGAACACCGTTATAAAAACTTCTATTCTTCCTCAGTATACAACAATATTTTCCGCTGAAATCATAGCCATATATGAAGCTATAAAGCTCTCTATAAATTGGACTGATAGGACTTTGATTTGCACTGACTCTTTATCTTCTATCGACTCTATAAGAAATTTACACAGCAAAAATTACTATGCCAACTTTATAAGAAACTCTTTAATAAATCATTTTCCTAGAATAATTATTGTTTGGGTACCCGGACATTGTTTAATTTCCGGTAATGAATTTGGCAAATCTTAGCCTCAAATCACCTGTTTATTTAACTGAAAACCCCAATACATCTGATATAGTTAAATATATTAAAAAATCTCTAGTACTTGAATCCGATCAATGGTGGTCTAAAACATCACTTGAGATTAATCACGAATGAATTAATATCAAGAATTACCTTAGCATGAACATTAAAGAATATATTAATACCAAAGACTGTCAGAAATTTATACGACTAAGGCTAGGACATACGTTAATAACTAAAAAACATTTAATTAATTGTGATATATCTAATCAATGTCCTTATTGCAGAACTAGCATAATATCCATCAAACATATCCTAATCCACTGTAATACATTCAATTCAACCCGTAACCATATGTTCAACATGTATCCAATTCAATTTCTTTCCAACCCTTCCATTAGCAACATCAAAACTATCATTAGTTTCTTAAAAGTTAATAATATTTATAAAGATATATAAAAATACATACATACATAAATACTTATATTCATTACTCACTATTAATTTACTAAATTTTTTATACATATGTAAAATTATTCACTTCTTGTATATCTAGCTGAAGGCCTTAGTTGCCATTGCTTTGTAAATAATAAGTTATCCTAATTTTAATATTTAAGATAACTTATAATTAAATAAAATAAATAAATAAATAGTTTTGTTGAAGGCAAATAATTGCTAAGGTTTTTATGTACCAATATGTAATTTAATTTAATGTCTTATATTAATATATTGATGAAACTTCTTTAATTTTGTGTATTACTATTTCCTTTTGTTTTTTAATTTTGTTACTTTAATATTAGTAATTTAATAAATTTAATCTATATATGTATATAAAAATGAAATGGTCCATGTATGTAACGTCATCACATAAGAATGGCTGGAGCGATTTGGCTGATTTTTTTTATTCGATTCGAAATTTTCAGGAGATGGTTTGTAAAGAAAAAAATTAAAAAATTACGACTAAAACCGGCTTTTTGAGTCCAGTCAACTGTAATAAAAAAACCCTAAAGTATGCAGTACAAATTTAGATATTTTATTTGCAAATAAATAAGAACAGGCAGGGTTGGAGAAACTTGACGAACTAACATTAGTAAATGCTACCGGGCGAAGCCGGGGCGGTCAAATAGTAAATAATAAAAATAAAAAAATATAAAATAATTCATATATTTTTGAATGATTATATTTTTCCACTATCCTGTTAGTGGAGAAAAAAAAATTGCACTAAGCTGTAAAAACTTTCTTGTACTACTACCACTATTGCTTAGTGAGGCTGTTATTTTTCAGCTCACCACTAAATAGCTATTAGTGATAGTGACAAATTTTGCACTATCACTAACTTTTAGAGGAAACTGCAAATTTAGTGCACTACCCCCAACTCTGGAGCTTGGCGATATGTCTTGCGTTTAAAAGAGGGGCCTTTCTTGGACTGCATGCTTTTAAATAATGTTCTCTGAGATATGTACGAACTGTTTGTACTGAAAAGGACCGTTTTAGCTCTTGTGGTTCAATTTTTGACGTGAAGCGGGGACAGATCTCGTTTTCTTCCACGTCTTTCAGACTTTTCTTTATAATTAATTGTGTTGTGAATCATTTTCTCCACACTGCCGTGTTTTCCACGACCCATTTTATTTAAAATATTTGATTTTCGTTAAACTTTATGATCGAAATAATAAAAATCAAATCTTTTAAACACGTGCATGCTTTCCATTAAAGCAATTTTGCGAAATAAAACTGTTTTTATAAAAAATGTGTAAGTTGTGCTATTTTATTTTTCGGCATTTTTTTTAGTAATTTTTACTTCAAATTGCAAAAAAAAATATAATAACAATTCCAAGAGAAGTACTATATTATATAAACAATGTATTAAATATCAACATATGAAAAAATGCCAACACTAATTATTTGTTTTTGGAAAAATAAAAAAACTGCTATTATTTTTTTTTCCAACAATACATGAAATCTTTGGTTGTTATGATTGTGGTAAATTTCGCAAGGTTAAAAATTGTGACGTGAATTACACTAGAATCGTGAAATTCTGCTGCTCAACACTAAACAAAATGTCTGTTGATTTGCTTTTGTCAATTTCCTTTTTTAGAGAAAACGAAATTTAAAAAAATTTACATAAATTTTAAAAATGTATCTGCATGTGTGAATAATTTGTAATATACAAATACCTATATTATTTAGAGTTAAAGTATTTGGAACTAATTAAGATCCCTGTAACAGTTTCTATTTTAATACATTTTTCCGCTAAAATCAAGCCTATTGTTTTTTGTTGTTGTCCAAGATAGTTGCGCAACTAAATTTTAACGTATTTGTGCAAGCTGTAATTTTGGAATTGCTCCGTATAGAGCTCTACAAATATATCGCTCCTTTATAAGACCTCGAATTGAATATGCCATTTCAACTTTTTCTAATATGGGTAAAAATGCATTGAATATAATAAATACCAACATCAACAATTACCTTAGACAGGCCCTTGGACTTCTTCGATCTACACCTACGCACATTCTATATCACATGGCTAATGAACTTCCTCCTAAATTCAGGATTACCCTTATAACGGCTAAGGAAATATTAAAATCATTACTACACAAACTCCAAATTTCAAATTACATTAACGAGTTACAAGGAATAAACACGAGTATAGCCAATATTTATCGTCAATATGATTTCGTTTTTAATGACATTGGTGAATTTACGAGGTGCAACAACAACAATGATCATATGATTTTCGATACAGATTTTTTCAAAGGATCTTGTAAAAATAAAGCTGAGGCTAATGAGGACATTGTCAAAAGATTATTTGCCGAGAAACTAAATTTTTTTAAACATGAAGAATTCTGTATCCAACAACTTTACTGGCTTTGCATTTGTTCATCCTGAAACTGATACTGCTAAATCCTGCTATACGTTTAGAATCTTATCTTCAGTGACTGCAGAACTACTAGCAATTGAACTGGCAATTGATTTTGCTATTCGGAATTCATACAAGAAGGTGGCAATTTTCACGGATTCAAAATCTTGTCTTTATGCTCTACAGAATCCTAATCATCAAAATTACATTACACACAGAATCCATAACAAATGTAACAAATCACAATTTGAGAGAATTTTTATTATTTACATTCCTGGGCACATGAACATCTCTGGAAATGAGAAAGCGGACGAAACAGCCAAAGAGACTTCCAGGAAAGGGTCTCTAGTACACATCAAGTGGCCACTTAAAGATGCAATATCGGTAATAGAATCTCTTTTACATGGTGAATGGAATACCGAGTATACTCAAATAAGGATTACAAAAGGTGTTGATTATGGTAGGCTATTTCCGATGACTTTAAAAGACTTAGAGCTAGTTTCTGGGATAGAGATAATCTACATTCTTCGCTTAAACCTAAATTAAACTAAAAATTGTGTTTCTCACTTATTGTTTATATGCTATATAATCTAGGTTTAACTGAGCATCATTGGTGAGTTAAACCTAAGTATAAAATGCCAAAGCACAAACAGATGGAAAATAAAATAAACAATTCAGCACAGCAGCTCTTTGTTTTTATTTGCTTTATTAACATCAATATAATTTTTAATATACATTTTATATACTTTTATGTCGCTTTTTCTTTTAGAAAGTTAAAATTTACAAAAAAAAGTTATGTAACGCGGTTGCTTTTTCTTATAAAATGTATAGTATTGTCATATTTATATGAACAAATTTGAAGAATAAACATGTGATTTGACTGAAAAGTATGGCAATGCTAACAAAATTAATCCACTAGTGAGAAACACAATCATTGGTTAAATTCCGGCAAAATATGTTTCAGGATTAATATAACAGCGTGTTAAGCTGAGTTTAACTGACAAGTAAGAAACTAGCTCTTATGGGTTAACAATACTAATACAGACATGACAAAATTCAAGGCTTTCGACTTTAGAACTGCAAATCGAATCCTTTCTGGCCACACTTACTGCAAATGGACTCTACACCGAATGGGTGCCGCACCTTCAGATAATTGCGAACACTGTGTAACGATGGAGGATACTTCCCACATCCTATTCAATTGTCAACTCTACACTGATGAGAGAAATAAATTTCCCATCATCGGCAAATATAACAATATTAAGGATTTCTTCCAATTCGAGGGAATTGGAAAGATAATTAATCTTATCGAATTTCTCAATTCTATTGATGTTACTTTATAACAACGGTATGAATGAAAAACACTAAAGGTAGGGTCACACATGACAAATATTTGACGAAAAAGACGTAACCACTAAATAAAATACATTTGAAGTCATTTATTTATTTCAAAAACTAATTTTACTTAGGATGAATCAAAACAAAAAATTTTGTTTTATTTTATTTGATGATGTTTGATTTTACAAAACACTTGTAAGAGTAAACACGTCAAACAAATTTGTGTTAAAAAAAGTGGTTATGCTTTTTTGAGCAAATATTTGCCATGTGTGACCCTACCTTAAGACAATATAATTTTATGAATAAACCAGAGACCGAAAATAACGGGTTCACTTTCATTTCAATGGTAAATTCTCATTCACAGCCATTTAAAAATAATTTTTTCTGATATATCACTGAGAGAGTGATTTATTCGAGAACATTTTAGGTTTAGGGTTGAGAGAAACAGAAAAGAATCAAACACAAATAATCTGGATGAATGATGTATAATTTTTTTTTTTTTTCGTAAAGGTCAGCTTGTGACTTTTATTTGCGAACATGAAAAATAAATCGCAAAACACAGTCTCCGACTAACATTCAAAGCGTACGGTTGTTTTTGATCTTGTCATTAAAAAAAAATAACAAAAACACTCTATCGTAGAATAACGGTTGTTAAATATTTTACTATTAACAAGTGTTTTTTTTTCTTTTATTTATTACCTTACCTCATTTCGCTCTTGTAAACTTACATATTTATACATAGAGACGATTACAATTTAATTTAATCATGACTCCGGGCCCTCCGGACAAGTTATCTAATAACAGGTTCCACATTCTTGGGGATTTCATGGAAAATCCATCCAAGAAGAAGAAATTCAATGAATTCCCTGATTTGCCTACTCCAATAAACAACAACAAAAACACTCCGAAATATGTTATAATATCCTCCAGTGATACTGATAAACAACTATCAAAACTAAGCCCTTTTGCTATCAAAAAAGGAATAGAAAGTATTACCACTGAAATTAACTCGATATCGTTGCTCCGTGACGGAAGTCTTCTAGTCCTAGCCCGCAATGCCCGCATTGCAGACAAGTTTCTAAAAACAAAACATCTAGCTAATCTATGCCCGATCTCATGTAAGTTTCACGAAACGCTCAACTCTGTAAAAGGAGTAATATACGCACCGTGCTTAATACATGTTACAGAAAGTGAAATTATACAGGAGATGAAAGACCAAGGTGTAACCGACGTTTATAAATTTACTAGACCCAGCGAAGACGGAAACTCACGCACGCCAACCAGCAAAATGATATTAACGTTTGACCTCCATCCTTTACCTACAACTGTAGATGTTGCGTGGTATAAGTGTAAGGTGGACCACTACATACCCAACCCGATGAGATGTAAAAACTGCCAGCTACTTGGCCATACTAAAAACCGATGCAGAGGTTTTATACAAATGAAAGAGATATTAAAAATAACAAAAAATAAATTATTGCAGTATAGGAGAAGCTCGCCGCAGATATAGGGAAAGCAACCCAACCCAAACAAATAAACAAAACACATATGCAGCCGCAACCTCTGATTCTCCCACTAAACGCAAGGAAATACCTAACAACCAAACGGAAAAATTCACACCATCTACAGAAATTACAAAACTAAATAATCAACCTACAACAAAAACAAACCAACTTCTTAATGATACAAACCAGAGTACGGAAATAAACAAATCGAAACGTTTGATATCGTTTTGTTTTGTTCTTTGCAGTGAGTAAAACAAAAACCAAACATAAACAATGAGAATGATTGTGCCATTTTGTTTTGTATTGTTTTTGCTCATGAGCGCAAACTGTACATTAATATAAACGTACGCAGCTAGAAAAGAAAAGAGTAAGAACAATATTGAAACATTCTGATAAAAACGTTTGGTAATTGATTTACTCATTATAATAGAGAACACAGTACAAAAAAACAAAACGAATAAAAAAAACGTTTCTCTGTTTTGTACTCAAATGTACGATTGTAACGGTAAATTAAATAATGCAGATGAGTGAAAAGCTAATCGTTTCGTTTTCTCTCTTTGTCACTTGAAAAGTTTTTGTTTTGTTTTTGCTCATGTACAATACAATATAAAAATTTTGATTTGTTTTGAACAAAAGAGTAAGAACAATATTGAAACATTCTGATAAAAACGTTTGGTAATTGATTTACTCATTATAATAGAGAACACAGTACAAAAAAACAAAACGAATAAAAAAAACGTTTCTCTGTTTTGTACTCAAATGTACGATTGTAACGGTAAATTAAATAATGCAGATGAGTGAAAAGCTAATCGTTTCGTTTTCTCTCTTTGTCACTTGAAAAGTTTTTGTTTTGTTTTTGCTCATGTACAATACAATATAAAAATTTTGATTTGTTTTGAACATTTTGCAAACGTTTGCGAAATGCTTTGTTTGTTTTCATACTCTGATACAAACACACCTACAACCTCTACTAAAGCAAACACAATATCAAAAAATAATGAAATTAAAACATTTACAATAACAGAAAAAACAGATTCATCAAAACCAACAACATCAGCCAACATATACAACACAAACTCTACTATTGAAACAAACAACAACGCTTTCATGTCTCCAATTTCTTGTTTAACTCAAACTCTTATAGATGAGAATAATTATTTTGTAACGTTTAGTGACGAGGAGTCTCTCGACGCGGTCACAATGGACCTAGCAGAAACGTAACCATATAAGATAATACTACGCCAACCTAATACTTGAACCAGGGGGCTGCTCTGTGATTTGGCCAAGGACGACTCCCCGAGTTGGTGTGTCATTTACACGCTGGGGGAGTTTTCTTTCGGTCTGGATTATTGGGGTGCCCCTTTGCTCAGTACAAGGTTACTATAGACAACAATCAACAAAGTTTACCCGTATTACATTAATGAAACTCTTTAATATGGACTTAGTCCTTCTGCAATGGAATATACATGGTCTAAAGAACTACTATACTGAGCTTCAATTACTCATAAAAGATTTAAACCCCAGCATCATATCTCTTCAAGAAACGCACTACGCTCACAACACCACACCAATCCCCCCTAAAAACTACAATGCCTACTTTACAAACTCAACCCAAATCACCACATCAAAGCAAGGCACAGGAATTTTCATTAAATCGGATATTCCCCACAAACAAATCCACACAAACTCCGAGTAGCTGTCGAAATAAGCCTCAACATAAAATTCACCATCCTGTCTCTCTACATTCCACCCACTCAGGACATCTCTGTTCGAGAACTATCAAATATCCTAACTTCATTCACCACTCCTCTGTTAGTCGTTGGAGATTTCAACGGTTGGAATACTATCTGGGGATCGACTTCCAACAATAAAAGAGGAACACTTCTAGAAAATATAATAACAGCTGCTGGGCTGTGTGTGCTAAATGATGGGAGTCCCACCCACTTCTCAACACATAACACATTCTCCCATATAGACGTATCATTCTGCTCAATAAATTTACTAACACTAACCTCCTGGAGCACTCTTGACGACTTACACGGCAGCGACCACTTCCCAATCAAAAACAAAATAAAACAATCAGATAATTATAAACTCTCAAAAAAACAAATAGATTTTTAACTCAATTAGCTGACTGGTCTAACTATTCCCGCAAAGCAGAAAGAGAAATGTCTAAAACACGGCTGTCATTAATGAGTAACAAAGACGCGGCCACAATAACTAAAGCAATACGCACAGCAGCAAATCTCTACATACCCCAATCGAAAGGTAGCATAAAATATGATCGATCTCCGATTCCTTGGTGGAACCTAACATTAGCAAATCTGCGTAAACTGAAAATGGAAAAGTGGAAAAAATACAAATCCAACCCTACTCAGGAAAACCTCGTAACTTACAAAAAACAAAATTCTAAGTTCAGGTATGAAATGAAAAAAGCCAAACGTCTATGCTTCGAAAACTTCACTAAAACAATTAACCGAGATACAACAACGTCTGATATGTGGAATAAAATTTCACGGAAGCACTCCTCAACCACCATAAAAGTCATCAATACAAATAACGATAGCCTAACTGAACCACTTCAAATCGCAAACCACTTCGGAAAAGAATGGGGTAAATATGCCTCGGACGAAAACTTTCCAGCATTGTTTAATACAGCCAAAAACTCTCCGATAACAGCCATATATAGCACTAAATACAAAAATGGACGAGCAAATAACCATGTTGGAGCTCTGCAACTGCTTAAGTAAAGTGAAGGGTACTTCGCCCGGTTCCGACCGCATCTCCTACCACTTGATAAAAAACCTTTCTTACCTCAGTAAAACCAAACTGCTAAAAACTTGCAACACTATTTTTAACAGCGGAGTTATACCACACATCTGGAAACTTGCCATTATAATACCAATTCCAAAAAATAAAAATTCATCTTCAGTAATAGAATACAGGCCGATATCGTTGCTATCATGCCTATCGAAAATCATCGAGCGCATTATAGCCACTAGATTATCTTGGTTTATGACAAAGAAGAAACTGATTGCAATTGAACAAGTCGCCTTCAAATCAAATAAAGGTTGTGATGATGCACTACTACACATGGACTACTATATAACAACAGCTCTATCAGCAAAAAATCATGTATCCATTCTATCAATCGACTTTGAAAAAGCTTTTGACAGAATCGGCCCTATGTTATTTTAGACATTTTAAAATCATGGTCTGTTGGCCCGAAAATTTTTAACTACGTAAAATCATTTTTATCGAATAGACAATTCAAGGCTATAATTAACACCACACTTCAAAATCATTTCTCCTCAAAAACGGTATTCCTCAGGGTTCACCACTTTCAGTGATCTTGTTCCAAATAGCCTTCAATGAAATCAGCAAAATTGTAAACAAACAACGCTTCGTTGACCATTGCCTTTACGCGGATGATCTGTACATTCTTTGTAAAAGAAACGATAACAAATCAATCTCACTAATCTCAAGAGTGAACATAGTCCGATATCTGGCAAATAAGAGTTTCGTCCACATTAACACACTGTCTTACCTTACTAAAACCCTAATACTTAGCAAAATTGACTACGGATTATACATTTATGGAACCAGCAGTAATATTAACATCAATATCATCAAGCCCACCTATCACCAAGCTGCTAGATCTTCGGCATACGCTTTTAGAACAACACCCATCAACAATATACTTGAGGAAACTAATCTCCCATCAATAGAAAACAGAATACTTCATTCGAAAGCTAGAATCCTTCCGAAACTACTTAACAGTACTAATTCAATAATATACCATGATATAAATTCAGCTATAAATGCCAAACGCTCTAAGAGCTAGTTTCTTACTTGTCAGTTAAACTCAGCTTAACACGCTGTTATATTAATCCTGAAACATATTTTGCCGGAATTTAACCAATGATTGTGTTTCTCACTAGTGGATTAATTTTGTTAGCATTGCCATACTTTTCAGTCAAATCACATGTTTATTCTTCAAATTTTTCATATAAATATGGCAATACTATACATTTTATAAGAAAAAGCATCCGCGTTACATAACTTTTTTTGTAAATTTTAACTTTCTAAAAGAAAAAGCGACATAAAAGTATATAAAATGTATATTAAAAATTATATTGATGTTAATAAAGCAAATACAAACAAAGAGCTGCTGTGCTGAATTGTTTATTTTATTTTCCATCTGTTTGTGCTTTGGCATTTTATACTTAGGTTTAACTCACCAATGATGCTCAGTTAAACCGAGATTATATAGCATATAAACAATAAGTGAGAAACACAATTTTTAATTTAATTTAGGTTTAAGCGAAGAATGTAGATTATCTCTATCCCAGAGATTCAAATCAGCAATAGCTCTATCACTGGCATTATCATCTGAGTTAAATATTCCTCTAATAACTGCAAAAAAAACGAATAAACAAAGCTCCGTGGAAATTCAACTCGTCCTGCACCCCAAAAAATGTATTCCGCAACATAATGTCTGAACTGAAGACCGATCTTAAAGACAACGGCTGGAGCTTCATATTCACAGATGGCACAAAATCCCAGGACCACCTGCCTGCTTATGCGGTAGTAGACGAAGGAGGAAAAAATTTAATCTTAGGGGTACTACACGAACATGCATCAGTTTTCACTGCTGAATCATGTGCTATTTATCAGGCCATCCATTTTGCATTAATAAATAAAAAGAAAACAACTATATTTACAGACAGCTTATCAGTTCTAAAGGCCATAAATAACCCATATAACAACAAATAGAATATAATAACAAATATCAGAAATGCCCTTATTGGCAGTGAAAATAAAATTAAATTATACTGGATACCTAGCCACATCGGAATCGCTGGAAATGAAGCTGCTGACGTCGCAGCTAAATACGCCTCTCTTGCACCAATCATAATGGATGGAACAGTAGAAAAAGTAGACATTCGCCGTCACATCGCAAGCTACATCAAACTCAAACTTAAAGAAAGCCCTATAAACCATTATCATTATTCAACAATAAACCCGCAACACAATCCTCCTATATATCCAACCAACGTTTCAAAAAACAAAATTAAATCATATTCGAGACTTCGTCTGGGTCACACCAACTTCTCACATGAATGGTTACTAAGGAAAATAACACGTCCTAGTTGTAACAGATGTAACTGCTATTTAACTATCAAACACGTCTTGTTAGAATGCCCACAATTCCAGAATCAAAGGAACAAAATATTCAGCAACACATCAGCCATTGATCTTCTCAAGGACCCCTCACCCACCAACATTAACAAAATATACAATTTTATTATAACAACTAACTTAAAAACTTAACAAACATTATACTGTATCAATATTTAATTATATGCATATATAACACTTCAATAAGTTCGATATTGTAATCTAGAGCTGATGGTCTATGTTGCCAATGCTCATAATATATATTTAGTCTTAGAATTCATTCTGTGGATTAAATAAATGAATAATAATAATAAATCGCAAAAATGCATTTGATGCAAATCAACGCTTAAATATATAAAATGTATCAAAAGATTTATAACAAATTAAAAAAAATATCATTTTTGTTACTCAGACTTCATTACTTCATATTTATCATATTATTTCCATAATTTGTTAAAAATTACTAACAATATTGTTACGAAATTTTACTTGAATTCAAATATAACGATTTTAAGTTGCATAATGCTTTCAAATAGCAGTGCCCAAACTTTAACATATCTGTGGACATTATTAACATTGAATAAAAGCTTTTAGTTGACCATTGATCGTAAGTATGGCAACGCTGTTTGCTGCGACTTAAAGAACATTGTAGAAATAGAGCTTTCTAGATGGTAAAGCAGTGTTATAAATAGTGGCAGAGGTTGCAGTCGTGAGCAGCGTTGCCACTCATAAAATATTTTTCCTACCAAATTTCTAATTAAAAACTACCAAAACCTACCAAATTTAAAATATTTGAGAAATGCTATATTGATTCGTTTCTAAATTAATTAACTAAAAATTATATTATTGCTGCTATAAAATTACCCAGAGGAAGAAAGTTATTTAATAACACTACAATCATAAATATGTTAAAATCGTTCAGTTTTCGAGATTTTATTTTTGAGTCGATTTAACGATGTCCTTCCATGCGTCTGTCTAGCTGGTTGTCCATGTATTTCACATAGCCCCCATATAAATGTCCTCCAGAAATAAGACATTATCCGCAATAAATGCTTGATTTATATAGATATTAAATAACATTTTTACAAATAAATTACACCTAAAAATTCAATTCATAATTGACCATAGCTCCCATATAAGGCCCTCTTTCGAAAATTACTTAAACGAGCATAAAACTCCTAAAAGTGTTGGTATCCCGAAAAAATTCAACACAAATAAGTTTCATATAGAAATAAATTACGCGTCCTAATTTCCATAATTGGATATTTAAAGTGTCAGATGAAACTGAAATATTGAAGCAGAGTTTAACACATATTATTAGAAAATAAAAGTTTTGAGAGCCCTTTGTCATTTTTTGAACTCAACACTACTAAATAAATACACATTTACCTGACTAAACCAAATATTTAAGAAAATGATATCTTCATATTTTGCATAGTTTTATAGTTTTATTATTTTGGCTTAATATAAGTAGTTTTTTCGTTATTATTTTAATTATTTTGTTCTTAAAAATACTTATGTATTCAGAAATATCGTATCGCCTACCAAAATACGACAAATATCGGAACAAACCAACCAAACTACAAAAAGTCAATTTGTTAACATGAAACTACCAATTTTGGACCAATTGGACCAAAGCGGCAACGCTGGTCGTGAGTCAGTTTATCAGAGACGCTATTCGAATAAACATCAACTGAGTGCCTTAAAGTGTGCTGTATTTTTCAAGTGAATTCGTGTACATTATAAAGTGTCTGTATTTCTGAGAATTTATAAACGTGTATAAAAAACATTGAGTGACTATGTATAAGTAGTTAGTGACAGTTTGATCAGATAATACAACTTGCAGTCTTTCCTAAAAAGTTATCAAGAGACATAGGAAAAAGATTCTAGAATTTAGAAAGTCGTGGATAATATATTACTATATTCTGGACAGATAGCATTTCCCATTTGGTTAAAAATATATTAAGTGGTACCATACAAAGAAGTTTGTGATTGGATGAAAGCAAGAAATTTTTTAAATTGCTTCTTACTCTGTTCGACTTAAAAGTGAGATAGAGATACGAAAAATTTGTGCATATTCAATTAAAAATTTTTAGATGCTGCAAAACCATTCTGATTTAAGCTAAAAAAATTACAAAAACAATAAATAAAAACTAACAAATTTGTTAATTATTAATTTGAAAATAGCTGTTGGTAGTAATATAAAAAATATAAAACAATTAGCTTATTAGTTAAAATCTTATTAAGTTAACGTAAGCATAATTTTTATTGCATATTTATAAAATTATTTAATTTTACAGAATTTTTAATTTTCTTCAGGCTAAAAATATAGACCTATACTTATTAACAACTTGATTTAGTTTTTTAAAGTACCTACGCGCTCGGAATTTATAAGAGTTTTTATGGTTCTAAATAAGTTGGGTGTACCAAAAAGAAAAAACTTTGTGTACGAGTTTGGCTTTTAACTACAGTTTGTACTTGTGTAAATGAATTCAATTTTTATAAAATAATACCTTATACTTAATTTTTGTTGGTTTATTTGTTTCAGTTTTTTAAGATTTTTTTATATGATTTTATAAAATCTTACCTTTATATATTACATTTGCAGTTCACAAACTTCAAAAACAAAAAACATACTACTTTTTACACGATTTTTAGAATTACTTAAATTTTTTCCGCACTTTTTTATTTGTATGCACCACTGTACTGTCTTTAAATTCATTATAATTTATTGTAATATAATCACATTTTAACATTTTAACTAGGTTTAATTTAGTTACACTTTTTCCTTCTTGTTGTGGGAAAGGAGTAGAAAATATTTTTATATACGAAGCAAATATTAAATATGTTTTTGGGCTGTCTTACCTTTTTCAAAGATTTTCAATTTGGCAGACACCGGCCAAAAACGATTTTGAATCTTTTTAATAAGAATGCAGAATTTCCATTAAGAGAAAAATTACACGTAATGGGTAGAATGTAGTTTTAATAATGTAAACCACGTAGAAACTTCAAAAAAATCAAAATTTGTTTAATTTTTTCACAACTATTAATTAGCAAAAAAAAAAAAGCATCGATGATTGAAATATGGCTGCTGGATGGTGTTGCCTATATACTTTATTTTCTTCAATGTCTAGAAGACGATCAAAAATATTTTAGTAAATTTAAGTAGCGTGGTGGGTTTTAGATGTCCAGTGTTATCAGTGAGTGAAAAAATGCACATGTTACACTCCGTCTACAACAGACATGAAATGCTGTTAAAACATGATGTTATAAAACACATGGTTTAACAACCGTGTTAAAACATTGAAAAACGCTAAAATGTTGTGTCTATACCTAACACTATGTTCCATGGGTAGACACTCTTTAGCGCACCATACATTATCAAAATACTCATCAAGGCGTATTTAACAAGGTGACAGCCAAAGTAAATTAATAAAGTAGCGACAGTACTACAACAAATACAACATTTACAAAAACCATAAGCAATTTTGTTTTTGGTTTAAGGTCTGAGCTGTCAAAGTTGCCTGTTGTTGTTTTTGCTTTTGGGCTTGTTGTATTTTTCGCCACAACAACCAGAAGTGAATTGACAGATTAGACCAAAGTAAAAAAAATAGTCAGCTGTTCTACTGAGTCTACTTTATTAATTTACTTTGGTGACAGCAGTGGCGAATTGAAATAAATACAGGCGAATTCACTTATTTTTTATATATAGAGTTTGATATACGGGCGTACGGGCGAATATTTTTTATATATGAAGTTTGACATTTGTGCGTGCTATTTCTATAATCAGCTGTGCTGCCGATGACACCTTATTAAATGCACCTTGATACTCATCAAGCTCTAAGGTAGTATTAAAGAAAATGTGTTTGTATGTGTTACACCGACAACGCTTGATGGAAAATTAAACACATTGGCCCATAATCATAGTCAAAAATAAAGAACATTTTAAGAGAATTAAAGTCGACTTTACTTAAGAGTGGACTTTAGGTCTATCATAGACAAGTTAAAGTATACTTCTGACGCTGAAGTCGACTCTAAATATAAAACTAGCTGAAGTTACCGGTTACTCTTATTGTTTACGTTTTTTGGATTTTTTTTAATTTTATATGTCAGCTGTTCAGCGTTGCCACTTGTCTGTTTTTTGTTGGATATTGTATGAAAACATTTTCTACATTTGCGGGGCACCCAGTTAAAGTCGGTTCAATTTAAAACATACTTTAATTTTGACTATGGTTGCAAATTAATAAAAAGCAGGTTTTTATTTTAAAGTTGTTTTTAAAAAGAACCGACTTTAGTGTTTGACTATGATTATGGGCCATTTTGATTTTTAGCTTGATCAATCACGAAGTCATTTACAAAAATATTACAAGGCGTGAGGTATTACATATTACATACATATTTCACTTATTACTTTTGTTTTTTTCTTTATTCTCAACATGTTCTCGTTATTGCAATTAAAGTTGCATCCGATATTGACATTTTAAAATACATTTTAGTGCAAATAAAAATTAAATATAATTCCCGCAAAATCAAAAATAAAATGCAGAATGACGAGTCATCAATCAAGTGTACATCAAAGCATCAAATTACACGTACACGAAAGTGACATCAAGCATTTTGACAGTGTATGGTGCCCTTTCAAGCAGCTCACTTGGGTCCATTCAAAACTGATCCCATTGTGATATAAACTGATCCCATTGTGATAAAAACTGACCTCATTGTGATAAAACATTAACACTAACATCATGTTAATGTTAAGCATTTCAAGCCAGTTGTAGACGTAGTGTAACAAAAATTACACAGAACCAAATTATTAATTAAATTTATTTTGACATATTGAAACATAGAGAAATAAATATCGAACGGAAACTATAAAATTAAATGATTATGATATTATAAATACTTGTAAATATTCTTATCTTATTTTATTGGTATTTACTCAGAATATTTGATACGTTGTAATACGTTTTTTGTCCTAGATGGCTTTGTACTACTATAAAACAAAATAAATTAATAAATAAAAAATTCAAACAAGGCTTAAAAACCCATACGAGCACTGTCTTTTTGTTTAAAAATTATTTTTCTAAACCAATACAATCTGACCACTTAACTATATGACATGGCCTCAAATTCATATAGTGGGAAAAATTTAGTTTGGACACATTTTGTCAATGTTTTGTTCTGTACTAATGAGACAAATTCATATGTGGACAAGAAATTGTACTTGAATTCAAATATAACGATTTTAACGGCTGATTAATTGAAGTTGCATAATGCTTTCAAACAGCAGTGCCTCTCAAACTGTAACATATATGTGGGTATTATTGACATTGAATAAAAGCTTTGAGTTGATCATCGATCGTAGGTATGGCAACGCTGAATGTTTGCTGCGACTCGTATGTTCGAATTCGAAAGCTTTCGACTTCGAATATACGAGTTTTGACAGTTAAACAACATTGTAG
This sequence comes from Calliphora vicina, assembly GCF_958450345.1. Classification (NCBI taxonomy): domain Eukaryota; kingdom Metazoa; phylum Arthropoda; class Insecta; order Diptera; family Calliphoridae; genus Calliphora; species Calliphora vicina. The sequence goes on from NC_088783.1 coordinate 89,905,157, forward strand.
AAAGTTCACCAGAGATGGTGTGTGTATTCGAAAGCTTTAGACTTCGAATATACGAGTTTTGACAGTTAACCTAGCGTTTACACATGCAAGTAACAGTTCGAAAAACACAATACATACATACTTTTGCACTAACACAATCACACATGCAGCCACTTGCAGCTCACTGCCTACTGAATTTAGGTGGACAGTGATTTTCGACACTTTCATACAAGTGATGACAAATAGAGTTGCCAATAAATAGCTTTTAAAAAATTTATCAGAAGGTGGTAAAATAATAATTATATTTTTAACTTATTTTATGTATTTTTGTAAAAGAAAATAGTACAAATGACCACTAATGCTTATCGTTTTCGTAAAAATAGCAATTTCATTAGTTTTAATAAATAAAATTGTTACTAATATCTATAAAAATTGTTAACCTAACATTTTCCCCAGAAATTTTTATATTTGAATATCATGGTAACACTTTATTGTTATGAATAAAAATAATAAAATTTGGTTTCAAGCCGCAAATGGACTTAAAAGTAACAAATGCTGATATATAAAAGGTTTATTTATCGAATTAGCTGTAATATTCTTATATTTGTGGCATTTTGAAGACATCATTCTCCTTCGCTAACATTTACAAAATGAACTTTTACTTGCATGTGTAAACGCTCAAGCAACTTGTAGACATTTCGATGTATTTTCGACATTTTCGATAATAATACGTATTATCAACTTTCATCAATCTACTTGCATGTGTAAACGCAGCGTAAAGAACATTGTAGAAAGTTCAGCAGAGATGTCGCGTGTATAAATAGTCGCCATGGTTGCAGACGTGAGTCAGTTTATCAGTGACGCTGTTCGAATAAACATCAACGGAGTGCCATAAAGTGTGCTGTATTTTCAAGTGAATTCGTGTACATTATAAAGTGTCTGTATTTCTAAGAATTTATAAACGTGTATAAAAAAAACTGAGTGATTATTTAATTATGTTGTTGTACATTTTAAATAAATAAAGAGTTGTTACAATTTTTAAACTACTAAACGGTTTTTATTTGCAATCAAAAGTATTCAGTTTATTTAAAGGAAATAAACCAACGTTTTGAAAAGGTTAAAACGTAACAATATGCTCAGATACATTTATATAGCTATCAAACATTAGTGTTGTAATCATTACAAATTTGGCCGTCTAAACATGACAATTTTTTATCATAACAATTAATGACATGTGTTGTCAAGACAAAGTTGTCTATGCTAATAAATGTTGACTATACTTGACAATTTTTTATCTTAACAACCATTTTGACGTTTTTCATGATAAAAATTTATCAGGTATAGACATGTCAGAACAATTGTTCGCGCAGTAATGTCTGACATGAAATGTAATTTTCTTAAAAAATACAGCTATTTTAAAAAATGTCAAAGAAAACTATGAATATGAACATCCACACATAATAACATGAAAAAATGCGCACAAAACGGTACCATGTCCAAACGTGTGGTTAAGGTTCTGTAAGATGATTGTGCGAATAATTTTTTGTTTAAAAAAATCTAAATTGACATTTTGGTCGGAAACAGGTCAAAGAATCTCAAAAAGCACGACTAACCCTATGTCTCCACGTAGCAATTTTTATTGCTAAACACAAGCAATAACGTCGCAGAACAACAGCAAAGCGATTGCAAAATTTTCAACGGGAGAAGTTCTATGAAGAACTGATCTGTATTTTACTTATATTTTGTCTTGAATGATTTTTTTTCACCAATTTCTTTGTTTTTTTCTTTTGGTACTTAAATAAATTAAATGTGTATGAATTAATCGCACTGAATCATAGAAAGAAGAAATTTTACAACTGAACTGACAGCTTATTGCTTAGCAATAATTGCTCAGGAAATCAGTAAAGCAATCATTGTTCAATGGATTGCTACATACGGCAATTTGCCATATGACAATTGCAGCAATAAATATTGCTACGTGGAGACATGGGGTAACTATTTATTTACACTATTCAACTAATAGGGGGGTCAGACGGAATGTATTGCTTGTGTTTTGTGCCATGTATTGGGACATTTTTCCACATGTAAACATATACTTTACTATACTATATTTTTGGCAAATAGAGCATGTTCTATTTTCGTGTGTATAACAGTGTTGTATTTTGAAATACAACACTGTGTGAGTGCAAAATAAAAAAACAAAAACAAGTAAGGAAAAATCATAACAAAATAAGTTTCATTGCAATAAATATATTTATTGTGATTAAAAAAGGTTTTAATAAATATATTGTTAAAAACAACAAACATAATCTAATAGAGGTTATGTCACATGCAATTACATATGTACGTTTGAACGTGGAAATTAGAGTTGTGTAGCTCATGAATGACCTAGTTCAATTGAGCTATTCACTCAACTGAGCGAAGTGAATCATTCATCATACTGAGCGTTTTCAGCTCAGCACTGAGCGTATTCAACTGAGCGGTTTTGTTTTATGCTCATGTTTCTTTCAGTACTCATGAAAGAGCTGCACAGCACATTCATTTGTCATCTTCAATGTTTCACATGTTTCACTTTACTCGTCAATTCTGTAACATTCTTTCGCTCACTGACATTGAAAAGTGAGTGAGTATTGTGTCCTACAAAAATAAAACGATCATTCGAATGTAGGTTTGTTATGTATGTATATGATCGTATGCTGCCGCGTATATATTTTTGTTTCAAGAATTATTAGAGTTATTCAAATTGTTTTTGTTTTCATGAAGGAATTTTTATATGTGTGCTATTGAATGAATGTGAATTTATTTATGGTATGGTGATGTAGAATGAAATAAAGAAAGAGTATTGCTACAGTTTGTAAGTAAATTTCATAAAAAAATAATGAAAAAGGGAAATACATAATTGTTATTGTTAAAATAATAATTGTAATTGAAAGTATGTAATTAATAAAAAAATACTATTTCAAAAATACATTAGTGGGATTATATCTAACAAAACACATAATTAAAAAAATACAAAGTACTGATATTCTTAATTAAATTAGCAATATTATTTCAATCACTTTTTTAGAAAATATATATCTTATGCACTTTTTTACTATACTGCTACATCAACAGAACATTTGTCTGCTGCCATGAGCGACCTATCGTGGGTTTTTCGCTGTTTTTTGGAATGACAGTTTAAAATTTCTGAATTTATGGAATAAGATTTATAAAATCTTATTCCTTAAATTCAGAAATTCTATTTATTTATTGTTATATCATAAAATAATTAAGTTAATGTTGAAAATATAAGTAATAAAATATAAATTTATTTGGTATCTCAAAAATACATTTATTTATTCCAAGTCTTAATAATAACTAAACTAAAAAACTGAAACTACGTTGTTATATCGAATAGCCATATACCCGTTTATGCCGTGTCAGCGTCTGGTTATTGTGTTGTCTTATGACTTATATTTCGTCATTCTTTAGCAATATATTAGTATAAAGCTACGTACACACGGTTGTCAGATTGTCAGGAACATGATCAGAAAATGGTTAACACAACCATGAGAACTTATGTTGAAACATATGTAGCATTTATTGAACATTTTCTGACAATATTGTAACAATATGACAACCGTGTATACGTAGCTTAAGCTGAAGAGTCAGTTTGTTCTTGTTGATGTTTTGTATTCTTACCAACATGCACTGAATTCGTGTTAACTCCTCCCTCGTTTAAGTGAAGGGCGTCCCCGGACTTCTTTAGATCTTCAATAGCAGATTGAATAGCGTGATGCTGACGGGTCTTCTTAAACTTCTGGTGCAATTTGAAACAAGACAACAAAGGTCCAGTTATAAGCTTCTCTTTAATCGTCTCAATATGCCGCAAGTTTTCTTCGTTCAATCTTTTAAGATACGGCAAACTCAATATTGTTTGATGACTCGTAATGTTGAGAAGAGCGGATGCTGGTGATCCTGGTAACTTTTTTGTGATATTCTTTTGGTTTCTGTATTGGGTCTGATTAATTTTTGCTTCATCACTGAAAGTAAGCAGAAATGTGCCAGTGACAGTCTTCTCGATACCATCACTTGTTTTAATGGTAACAGTGTTGTCGTTGATAATCATAACACCCTCGTCAATAATTGTAAGAGGTTCGAGATGGGAAGGCCGAGTGGTGCAGTATGCGTGACCACCAGAATGAAGTTGTAGTGCGCATGTTGAATAAGCCAACTTTTTACAAAATGATGTTGTCAGTGTAGTACTGCAATTTCCGATTGCTACCAGTTGATTTCCACAGTCTGCCACATTGTTTTCCCCATTAAAATGAAGAATTGTATTATTATGTTGTACTGGGTATAAGGCTACCTTTTTGCAAACTAAATCTGGTTTTGGATATTTAATTAAGAAATGTAAAAACTTCTTATCTAATAAAACTCTTATTTTAGCAACTTCCATTAAATCTGCTACGGTTATGTTTGTAGAGTGCTCATTTATCAGTGTATTCAAATCAACAGAATCTAAAATTTGTGGGTTAACTATACCAATCTTTGTGAGGGTAATCGACAGCATTAAGCTTTCCAACTCAGAAATTAAAATTCTATCTCTTGCAAGCAGAGTCTCATACAAATGTCCACTATCAATTACGTTAGCCTTTGTGTTCCTAACAATGAAATTGACTATGTCCGTAAGGTTGTTTATTTGCTGTTGTGTTTTCGTGTTTATGAGAATCTGCCTATTCTCGCTGTCAATGAGCTCGCGCTGATTAAACTTTAAATTTTCAAAATCATCATAGTCCGGTGTGCCAGCGACTACCTTAAGGGCCGTACCCAAAAGATTTATGCTTCTTGCGTGCCTGTGGTGAACGTCTATTGTGGCCAGCAATGTCCTTATGTGCCCTATGTCTGCGTCTAGTATCTTCTTCATATGTGACTGGGGAAAATGTTCCTTAAGCCTTTCCGTATCATCAGCCATCTCCGAATACATTGTAATATTCGTCGTATGCCTCAAGCATTGAAAATCTCGCCAAATTACGGCATACAGGAATGTAGTCCGAACCGGAATAGTCAGTCAATTTCGCTGTCGCTGCCACAACAAGAAGTAGCACCATAAGAATCCTAAGTTAAATAAAAAGAAAACAAAATGAATAAAACTACACTATCTTAAATTGTCCTTATGGACCACCCTCCCTTTAATGAGAACCGTTGTCCCCAGGTCGGCCTCAATAGTTTCCTCAACATATAAGGGTGTAAGCTTGTTGCCCAATCTCCGATTCGCTTTCACGAGAACTTTTTCGCCCACTTCAAATGTTCGATTCCCTCTTGTCTCATTAAGTCGCTGCATTTGAACTTTCTGCGCCCTTTGTAATCTATTTTTCAAATTGACCTCAATCTCCGGAGGAGTTTAGTGAATTACGTCAATAGGTCGTTTATTCGTGACACTATGAATCGTTCTGTTATATTCGATGGTCGCCATGAGTATCAATTGTACCGTATCATTGATAGATTTCTCAAGCTTAAGACAACGGGCAATTTCCAATAGGGTACTATGTATTCTTTCCACCTGTCCATTTGAGGTACTGTGGAGTGGTGGTGCGTTTGATATTTGCACATTAAAACTATTAGCCAGGAGTGACCTTATTGTCTCTGAATTAAGAGAAAGTTCATTGTCACAGAATATTGTTCTTGTGCGATGATAAATATTCATAAGTTGTAAAATCGGTAATTTTACATCCGCTATAGTCCTAGAAGCTATTGGCTGAACAAGTGCAAATTTAGACAAATTTAGACAGTTTGTCTACACATGTTAAAAAATATACTTTATCTGTGGAAAATATATCTACCCAGCGGGAAAAAGATGCAGTAAAGAGGCCTTCCTAAATGCCTCATTTTGCAGACACAAGGACTTGCAAAATCATTTTGCCGCATTGCAAAATCATTTCAATTTTACACGGCGTGTCATTGCGAGCCAAGGCCTTGCACACTCGCTGCTGTTAGAGGGCTGAGAGAAGGCCTACTTATGATGGGCTGTTGGCAGCCAACAAGCTCACTTGTTATTAGAAGGGGATTCATAGGACTTCTTGAACACCTTCTAAGAGCAGGCAGGGTGGAATGAGTATCGGATCTTTTAGAATGTGTAAGTATGCCTTTTAGAAGGCTTACAAATTGAAGTCCTATCATTTTTTCCCGCTGGGTATATGTAGAATTTCCCCAACACATGAAGGAATAGGTGTTTCACCGATTATCTGTTTTTGTGGATGGCGATTGTATTTTGCCTTTTTGCAAACTTTACAATTCGCGACAACCTCGTTCGCCAAATGGGTAATTTTTGGGAAAAAATAATCCTCCAGGATCTGTTTCGTATTCTCCTGGGCTGCTCTATGAGCCCTGTTATGCTCTGTCACAACAATTTCCCTCTGTTCATCCCTGTTAGTAACATCTGTTACCATATATTTCGCATAACGAAATGTTGTCGAGGGAAATGCTTCGACCAATCCATGCTGTATGAACGCCAAAATTGGGAGCTCGCAATGTATTGCGTTTAGCACGTCCTCCTTTACAACATCAAATACCCTCTTCATTAGAGTTGTTCTATCTGAGAAAGTAATAGAGTGTCTGGTTTTCTTCCCGAAAATAATGTACGTTCGTGTTAGTGATTCTGTGCCCTCTTCAATTACTATTTGATTTCGAAAGCAATTTAGAGGTTTATCAGTAGATTCAATAGTATAAGACAGAGAAATCTCGCTATGAATTGTAGCAATGTCGGAGTTTGCATCTTCTTCTAGCTTGTGGTCACTTTGCAAAGCATGGATATTCTGTAAGGCATGAATATTTTGCCGCGATAGCGCGACTGCAACGTGATTTTCCTTTCCAGGTTTATAAAAGATCTGAGCATTGTGTTCGTCGATAAAGGCTTTCCACCTTTTTATTTTTGCGTTCGGATTTCGGTCTGAAACCGCAAACGTAAGCGGTTGGTGGTCGGTAAAAATATTAAAATTCCTTACCCCATATAGATAATTTCTAAGCGTCTTCAGAGCCCAGACAATTGCGAGCAATTCGCGCTCATTGGTTGCAAAATTTAGCTCTTTTTCCTTAAGAGTCCTCGAAATCATGGTTATAGGTTTCCCGTTTTGAGACAAAACTGCCCCCAGGCCGTAGGCCGAGGCATCAGTTGTTAAGTCAAACGGTCTTTTATAGTCAGGATAAAGTAACATAACATCCTCGGATGCTAAAACCTCCTTAAGCTTCTTAAAAGCTTGAAGTTGTTCGCCGTTAAAATCTATGTTAATTTTCTTGGACTGCCCGGCACCAATTTTGCCGTTTTCCCCCTTTAGAATGTCTGTCAAAGGTCTTGCTATGGAAGCAAAGTCTCTAATAAAACATCTATAATAACTGGCTAGTCCTAGAAAAGATCTGAGACTGAAGAGCGTAGTGGGCTGTTCATAGTCCCGTATTGCCTCTATCTTACTAGTGCTCGTTGTGATTCCTCCTCGAGATACCACAAAGCCGAAAAACTCTACCCTTTCCCTAAAGAAATTCGATTTTTCGCGAGAAACTCGCATATTGGCATCGTACAACCTATCCAAGACCCATGCGACGTGGTCAACATGGTCTTGCATATTTTCCGAAAAAATAATTACGTCATCGACGTAAACGTAACAAGACTTTCCTATTTGTTCCCTGAGCACATCGTCGATGGCCCTTTGAAAAATGCTTGGCGCATTTTTTAGTCCGAAAGGTAGTCTACAAAATTCGTACTTGCCATTGCCGACCGAAAAAGCGGTTTTTTCCCGGTCCTTTTCCGCCAGTATAATTTGGTGGAATCTCGACTTGAGGTCCAAAGTGGTAAAATACCTAGCTTTCCGCAGGTTAGACAAAATAACATTCACGTTTGGAATAGGATATTTGTCCGATATCGTTCTAGAATTCAGTTTCCTGAAATCTATAACTAGTCGCTTCTTAGTATTCCCCAACTCGTCAGTTCCTTTTTTGTCCACCACCCATACAGGGTTATTGTAGGGTGATCTAGATGGTCGGATGATACCATCTTTTAAAAGGTTACGAATCTCCTTATTCACAAAATCCGCTACACCCATTGGATAGGGATAAAGCTTGGAATATACAGAATCTTCGTTTTCTGTGCGAATGGTTGCAACAATATTTGTGTTGAAGAGCAATGCCCCATCAGGTTCAGCAATGACACCCATTCTGCCCTTGACCATTTTCTGAAAATTTGTAGCTACTTCTTGAGGTACTTGAATTTCTTCTACCCTTGTGAAATTTACATTTTTGCACTTAAGAAACTGAATGGGTTCTGACCCAGTATTGGTTTCCAGCACCCTATTTCCGAAATCCAGTTTCGAATTTGTGTTGGTTAGTAAGTCGAGTCCGATGTGAGAACGTTGTGAGATTGGGCAGAATGAAAAAAATCGTGTTAATGTTGAAAAGATTCATAATGCGTTTTTGTTCTATTGTATTAAAGCCATGAATCGACTTTACCAAAAACGGTTTATCTACCCGTTCTATGTGTTTTAATTCTTGCCATGGTTTAATATAATTTTTTGACGCACCTGTGTCTATCAGCAATTTAATAACCCTCCCTGCTATCGTCCTTTCTATGTACGGAAGCAGGGAGTCATGTCTAAAAAATTAATTTGATCATATTCCGAAGATTCATTTATCAATATTCTCCACTTCCCCATCTGCCTCTGTTTGATAGTTAGAATCCCCTTGATCATATGTATCCTCATTTTGTACCAAGTGATTAATTCTCTGGTGTTTTTGCCCTGTAAATCTTGATGTGCCACTATTTGGCCTTTTTACCGCCTGATTCATGCCATTCTGTGGTTGGGGTTGCCCCCGATTGTGAAATTGTTGGGGCTGTTTGAACTGCGATGATGAGTCAACATCCATCGGTTCCGCCTCCTGTTTCCGTTGATGGTTAGCGCCAGGTTCCTGGCGCTTGTTAAAATGAGGATTTTTTTCCCTACCAAAATTTGTGTTATTTTGGTGTTTTCGTTGAGCCCTATCTTCCATACTCTTAGCATAATTATTAGCAAAGATATAGCGCTCATGATTCGACTCAACTTCTTGAGACAATGCCAAGGCAGATGGAAGGTCTTTCGGTCTTGCCGAGAAAAGTACATCACTTAAAGATTTCCTTGCCCCCGATATAAACACGCGTAAAGCGTCCAGCCTGTACTTTTCATTTAGAGACGCAGCTATAGTATTATCATACGTCATTATCGTTTTATTGGTAAGAAGCGTGAGCTTTCTTTCAGCACTCATAATATTGTAGAAGTGTCATATTTCCCTGTCGAAGGGTGGACAATTCTTGTTCTATCAAATATATTGGGCGCTTGTCAGCGTAAGTGAAATCAAGCCTATTTATAATAGCCTTAAAATTTAAAGGGGTATCGAAGGAAGCCAATACCATGTCAGCCGGACCCCTTATTTTATTTCTTATAATGCCAAGGGCCTGGTAATAAGTAGAACTGCCTATATGATCTTCATATACTTTATATGCGGTATGAGCCGCCGTTCTCCATGAAACATATGTTTCATGTTTACCTTCAAAATCTGGCAAAGACTTTACAATATCAAGGGTCTCTTTGCAAACCGCCCCTTCCCTAATTTGTGCCCCTTCATATGTTTCCACCTCTGGTGCACTAATAGTCAGACTGGTTATCTCCCGTTTTATTTCCCTTAACCTTTCATCAAACTGTCTCTCTTGCAATACAAGAGCACTACTAACAGCGCTTTCCACAATGGTTTTCAATTGATCAGGTGTTATAGCCATTTTCAAATTTAAGTTTTCCGAAACACACAAAATTTCAAATTCTTTCAACAAAATATCTATCTCACTGTTCATAAAACTATCGATAATCACACAGAGATTGCTAATTTTTTACAACTTTTTTCTTCCACTTTTATTTTATATTATGACACAAATATTTATAAGCACTCTACTTACATGTTATAAATTTTGTTAATTATTATTAATTAAATCTAGCCGTCGGTGCTGACGTTTGCTGCTTGCTTGTGCTGATAACTGCTGCCACTTCAATGTTAAAGACAATTTTTGTAGTCGTTGTCCTTTTGTTTTCCTTTTTCAACTTTAGGTTGTAGTTGTCACTGGTCTCGTTACAGCTACAAATTTGTTGTTTTTCAAGTCCTGAGTTGAAGGTAATGGTTCAAATACCCGTTGGGCGCCAGTAATAAAATATAAATTTATTTGGTATCTCAAAAATACATTTATTTATTCCAAGTCTTAATAATAACTAAACTAAAAAACTGAAACTACGTTGTTATATCGAATAGCCATATACCCGTTTATGCCGTGTCAGCGTCTGGTTATTGTGTTGTCTTATGACTTATATTTCGTCATTCTTTAGCAATAAATTAGTATAAGCTGAAGAGGCAGTCTTGTTGATGTTTTGTATTCTTACCAACATGCACTGAATTCGTGTTAACTTATACAAATTGTATCACAAAACTATTTTTCTTTCGTATTTTTAGTAGAAATTTTGTTGATCATATGTATTAGTTGTAAAAGTCAGGTAAAAAATATATATTTTGCCAATTGACCCAAAAAATTGCAACAATATTCATTTTAGTTTAGTTATTGTCACATTTTTATTTTGGATCACAATTATCAGATCATCAAAATATTTTTCCTTTTTCAAATTCCAGTTAATATCTTGAGTTTTTGGTAATTTTATTATTTTGTGGTAAAAGAATATCTTATATTTAGTGAATGTTCTGCTTAACAAATATTGTCTAAACATTTGGTTAGCATCGGAAATTAGAAATAATAAAAAATTAACTTTTTTCCGCAAAAATATTAGTTTAAATAAAATACAATTTTATTTTTTAAAATTTTAATCAATTATTTCACGCATAAATCTCTAATTGTCAAAAGACTGTGTGTTTTTACAACTAACAACAGAAATAATATATTTAATTCACTACAAGCAATTCACAAAATGAAATGGTCATTATACAACATACTGAGCTAATGAGCTAAAAGAGCGACCTAGTTCATTTCAGTGAGCTGAGCTGAAAAGAGCGGTCACTTCACTGAGCTAATAAACCCAACTCTAGTGGAAATTATGAATCGTATGTATAACGTGAATTTTGACATACACATGGAATTGCATATGTATCGAATACATGTCCCAATACACAAGCAATACATGCCGTCTGACCCCCCTATAAGTCTAATATTTCTTATGAAATTTAAAAAAAATAATAAATTGATACCGATTTGTTTGTCAAAGGTGATCTTGCGACAAATAACAAAATATTGTTGAGGGTGTTGCACCAACAGCAAGGTTTTGTTGATTTTCTGGTTTGGTGGTCTGGAGCTTGGTGTTGCTTTTTTCAGCGCCAATGCACATAGTTCTGGCGAGCCACTTTTTACAATTAATAACAAAAAACATAGGCCCATAATCATAGTCAAACACTAAAGTTGGTTCTTTTTAAAAACAACTTTAAAATAAAAACCTGCTTTTAATTATTTTGCAACTATAGTCGAAATTAAAGTATGTTTTAAATTGAACCGACTTTAACTGGGTGCCACCTCAAATGTAGAAAATGTTTTCATACAATATACAACAAAATACAAACAAGTAGCACCGCTGAACAGCTGACTGAGAAAATTAAAAAAAAAACAAATAAGGTGAATAATTAAAGTCACCGGGACAACTAAAGAAAAAAAGTTCTTTGAAGTGGAAAAATGGAAAAGATAGGATTAATATCATATTTAGGATATTTTGGTACTAATTTTATTGATAACTGTTCAATAATTGCAAAATCTTGTAACAATTTTTACTTTTTGTCGAACTTTTTTACTTGGCGAAGAACAGCTGATGCTGTTGTTAAACGAGTTAGTGCCGATTTACACCATGACTTTTAAGACGTCGTTTTTTCTTAATTCTCTTTTGAAGTTGCTTTTACTCCACCCCTCTTATCCACGAACTCAAAAAATCAAAAGAGAATTAAGAAAAAACGACGTCTTAAAAGTCATGGTGTAAATGGGAACTTAATAATAGCTTCAGCTAGTTTTGTATTTAGAGTCGACTTCAACGTCAGAAGTATACTTTAACTTGTCTATGATCGAGTTTAATTATCTTTAAGTATTCTTTATTTTTGACTATGATTATGGGCCATACATTTTATTAAGTTTTTAATAATTTAATTTTTTTTTTGTTTACCCTTCACCTTCGTGAGAAGGGTATATATGAGATTGTCATTCTGTTTGTAATTTCCACAATATAATTTTCCGACCCTACAAAGTATATATATTCTGGATCCTTATAGATAGCGGAGTCGATTAAGCCATGTCCGTCTGTCTGTTGAAATCAATTTTCATTCTTCATCACAATGTGATATTCTAAAGAATGGTCTCAGAAGAAAATGTGGTAACTGTGGTGGCGATCATTCAGCAGTTTATAAGGAGTTCTTGAACAAATTAAGAGAGAGGCAAAAGCTAATAAGAGAGAAAACATCTGAAGTACCAGCCTACAAATTTGAAAACACCTATCCACCAGTCAATTCTGAATTTCCGCTATTGAACAAACAAGCAGCCTCAACTCAATTAAATTCACAATCCACTCAAATTGATCAGCCTAAGAATGTAGCAGGTTCTTATGCCAATGTTTTGAGAACGGGTTGCCAGCAACCTGGTGTTCCCCAAAATACGGGAGGATTGGAAGCACTTATGCACGCGCTTATCCAAAATATTACCTCTCTTGATCAAAATATGACAAACTTTATGTCATCCATGCAAAACACAATACAAGAGCTTTTAAGAGCGTAGAACCAAATGATACAAATCCTCTTAACAAAAAAATAGTTATTTTAGACTAACGGTTTAACCAACACAAATCAGAGGTATCCCACTTCATGCAGAATAAAAACATCGGCGTGCTATTGGTTTCGGAAACGCATCTTACCAATAGGTATAACTTTTATATTTCGGGTTATACATTCTACTATTATCCCCTAGATGAATCCTCAAAAGACTATATGCAGGCCACATCCATTCATCTGGAAAGCTTTGCTGGAGAGAGGCGATCTATTGCCCACCACGCTTTTCAATGACCTAGGAGAAGTTTGAAGAATTTTTTAGGAGGTCGCTTTCTGGCAGACTTACTTGGCGCCGTCATATAGAAACCAAGATACTTCACATGAAGTTAAAAGCATTTAGCCTTCACTGGTTAATAAGTGACCAATCAAAGTTAAGCCTGGACTATAAAGTCACCCTGTATAAAATCATTTTAAAACCAATTTGGACATATGGAATCCAATTGTGGGGAACGGCCAGCAATTCTAGTATTGAGCTTATACAGAGGGCCCAGTCGAAAATTCTTAGGACCATGACGGGTGCACCATGGTACATAAGAAAACTTGGAAGTGCCACTAGTGAAGGATGAGTTTAAGAAAGTTCGCGATAAATATATACTGAAACTGCAATCCCACCCAGATCCGCTTGCTCGGCTTCTCGCACAGAGCCAAACCAGATCAAGGGTTTGTAGAGGAGATCTACCACCCCGCTAAGATGAGGTCCATGCATCAAGCAATGCTCTCTTTAGAGAGCAATTAGTTTTAATTTTAGCTATAAGATTTAAACACTTATTGTTAGGCCTAATGATATAGGCAGATTCAATAAAAAAATAAATAAAAAGTTAAAAAAAAAAAAAATTTCTGAAGACCCCAGATATTTTCGGGATCCAAATCTTCAATAATTCTGTCAGACATGCTTCCGAGAAGTTTTCTATTTAAAATCAGCAAAATCGGTCCACAAATGGCTGAGATATGAGGAAAAAACCAGGGCAACCTCGATTTTTGACCTATATCGGGATTACTAAGACATTAATATAGACAATATGGATATCTAATGATAGATAATTCAAAGACCTTTGCAACGATGTATATAAGACCATATTAAGTTGGGCATACAATGGGTCCAAATCGGAAAAAAAATGTTTTAAACCGAATTTTTTTATCACCAAAAAAAAATTTTAAAAACAAAAAAAATTTTAATTTTAAAAAAAAAAATTTAAAATTCGAAAAAAAAATGTTTCCCAAAAAATTAAAAAAAAATAAATTTTGTTACCTGAAAATATTTAAAATTTTTATTTTGAAGTATAATTTGGTGAAGGGTATTTAAGATTCGGCACAGCCGAATATAGCTCTCTTACTTGTTTTTTACTTCCACTCTGCCAAACTCTGAGTAAATCACAATTTTTGAAGCAAAAAGCATTTCGCACGAAATTTTGAACAGAGTACTTAGCTTAACATGTGACTCAAATAAAACAAAAAACTGCATCACGTGTTTTAGTTTACCACTGCACTTAAAACATTGAACTTTCTCACTTCATAGAATAACGGTTAATTGAAGTTTGTAAAAACAAATTATTTTTTTGTTTATCTGAAGTGTTTGCTACTATATTGTAACAACAAATATAGGAAAGGAAGTTTTGAAAATTTTAGATAAATTTTAATTATTTTCGTTTTTTTTTTTGGAATAGAAAAACTAGATGATTCCACGAACTGCAGACAAAACAAAAACAGCACCTACGGAAAATAAAAATAATATGATTGATCTTTCAGGGACAATAAATATCCCTAGTGGTACACCCAGTACCTTACCTCAGACTCCACGAGTAGGTCCACATACAGGAGCAATATCTAGGGATAATGTCAGTAGCAAGAACGGATAGACAAATAGACAGCATAACAACTAGTGACATTCAAAATGAAGTAGGCGTAAATATTTACGGAAATTATTCAAATCGATTGGATAATATACCTGTAAGAAGATTAGATTTCGAAAATGTATCGGATAATCAAAGCTCTAACATTTCGTCGAAAAGGACAACGAACACCACTTCGAGTCAATTAGGACAACCGGAAGAGACTGGGAGAACATCAGTACACAATAAAACATATGTGGACAGATGGGACACAAGTTTAGACGGGGATGGTAAACATTGTTATGTAGAAGATTTTATTTTTAGAGTAGAATATCTACAAGAACAATATGGTTCTTCGTGGGCCGATATTTTGAAAGATTTTCATAAATTATTAAAGGGCGAAGCTAAAGATTGGTATTGGCTAACGATCCAAACAACTTAGGTTTATGACAATTCCGTCTCGTCTCTATGTTACCCTATGGTATGAGTGCTCTACTGTAGATTTAGTAAATACAATTCCACAAAATAGGTTTAATCCTACACGAAGACAGATTAATGAGATAGTCGAAGAACATCAATTAGAGGAGGATATCGAAGTAGTAGTGGATATTAAATACAATAAACAACAGGAACCGAAAAAACTATCGAACAACCCATATAGATTACATATATTTAATCCTTTAATTCCCAGTGGAACATAGGACCGCAACAAATGTTTTCCATTATATTTTATCATTACATAACAGTTTCATCTCACTCCAGGATACACCATGCTCACGCAACTCGTTCTCAATTTGTCGTCTCCAAGTATTTGCAGGTCTGCCAGGTCTACTAGAACCTTGAGGGTTATATTCGACGGACTATCTGGTTATATCGTTAGCTGGCTTTCTCATTGTGTGTCCCACCCAACCAAATTTACGCGATCTTATACACAAACCCAAAGGAACCTGATTCGTTCTAATCCACAATTCTTGATTTGATATCGTGGCTGGCCAGAATATCCTAAGTATACGCCTGAGGCAACGGTTTACACAAGCTTGCATAGTACTCATTTCGCGACTCGATATATTCCATGTTTCGCAGCCATATAGAAGCACATATATCACATTGCTGTTGAAAACCTTGACTTTGCTTTTGAAAATATTGAGCTATTCATGTGATCAATACATGACTTGTTTGGCCTAAATCCCTCTTGTTCTCGTCTTAGCCGTGCTTCAATAACGGTTGAATTGCGATTGTGCAGGATGTGAGCAATGTTTAAGAGAGTTATACCTCTCCAGTTGGGGCACTCTTGCACTCTTTTTTTGGAAGTTTGATTATAAGATCTTCTCTTAAATCGTCATGAATTTTCTCATTTAACCAGAAACTCGAAATTAAGAGTTTTAGTAACATCGTTGTTAGGGTGATGTCTGTTTTCAGAATCTCTGGAGGTATTCCATCGGGTCCTGCAGATTTACCGAGCTTCAGACGCTTAATTGCAGCTGTTATTTCTCCGGATGACGGTGTTGCGATGTTTATATCGTTATTTACGTTATGTATGTGAAGCATTGGATCGCAATGCTTCACATATAGCTATTGATCTTTGGCATAGATCAATTCACCCTGATCATTCCTCAGAGGTTTTATACTGTGATGGCTATGGCCGGATCGACCCGTTTCACTGGGTATTTGGGCATCTCTGGCAAAGTTATCAGCCCACTTCCACTTATCTTCTCTTGCACTTCGTTTAACTTTCCGGTTTAGCTCTTGGTATTTACGTTGTTGATTTTGTTTCGATTGTGGGGTTTTAGCATCATTTACCTTGGTTTTAGCTTGCTTTCTGGATTCTATTAATTCGGATATCCAGGGCTTATTGGTTTTTTAGCATATCCTATTTCACTTTCAGCTGTTTCAGTGAGTGCATATTTTACTTCTTTCCAATATAAATCAATATTTTGTTGTGGAGAAGTTGATAGGAGATCTACACGGTTTCTTAAAGCGTTGGAAACTGAACAGAGATCTCATGGTTATTTAATTTTTTTAGGTCAAATCTTCTTCTGCTGAGGGCTGGTTTACGTTCTACAGCTTTTAACTTTATTCGGACTTCAGCTATCATCAGGTGATGATCACTACCCACATCGGCGCCTCTCTTGTTCCTCACATCCTGCAGTGACTCTCTCCACATCCTGCTTATCGCAAAATGGTCGATCTGATTTTCGGTCATATGATCCGGGGATACCCAGGTAACCTTGTGGATATTCTTGTGAGGAAACAACGTACCACCCAACACCAAGTTAAAATTATCGCATAGTTCAACAAGCCTTTCTCCGTTGTCTGTCATGCGGCCGATGCCATGCTTGCCTATCACGCTCTCTCTGCTTGTGTTGTCACAACCAACCTGCGCGTTGAAGTCACCCATTAGCATTTTAATATCTCCATGGCTAATAGTGTTAATCACATTCGACAACTTGCTATAAAAGCTATCCTTTTCCTCATCTTCAGCCCCTTCTGTTGGAGCATAGCATTGAATGCCATTCAATAAGAGCGTTTTTTGCCTCCTTCGAGAGAAGAAAACCTACACCACTTGCTCTAGGTTGACCGGATGCTTTGCCAGAATAAACTAATGTTAAACCTTTAGATGTTATGTGTTCCCCGCTATCTGGCCAACGTACCTCGCTCAGTCCCAACATAAGCATGTTGTAGTTGTGGAACTCGTTTTCGATTTGCGCGAGCTTAGTAATCTCCAGCATACTGCGCACGTTCCAAGATCCAAATCGTATCCTTTTCTTCATTTCAATAGTCGTCAACGGGGGGTTCGAATTGTTATTTGTTTTACATTTGTATTGGTTTCAGTAATCAGTTTAATTTCGGAGAGAATAGGTGATTGGCCCATAACTTCCCTAGGCTGGTGCTGAGGTTTCCAGCTAAGCCACCAGCCTGGCTTGGTGAATAGTCATTAGCAAACTTAGCAAATATTCCTACTTCCCGAGACGCCATATTTTAAATAGCCATTCGGACATGCTAAAGACCGTCGCTCTAATTCGCTTCCACCTCAAAAGAAGAGGTCCCCAGGGAGCACCACGAGGAGGCCAATGCAGAAACAATGGGATCAGCATGCAGATCGACTTCGAGTGACTTACTAAGGATAATGGGAACACTTTACCTTACGTTTTTCATTTGATGAGAAGACTTACTAAGGAACGCTTTAACCATTTTACCATACACATTCCCTTACTGGATTAGTTTGTTGGAATTGCCGACAGGTATGATTGGAGTTATCACCCCCAAATGCCCCAACTGTACGGAAAACAACCAGTGATGAGGACGGGAGAATCACTCTCCACTCAGACTCCCGCCGAAAAGTAAAGAATAACAATATCAAGACAAATAACCCTTTGAATACTTATCCTATTATCAATGATAAACAGGCTATAAAAGGAAACATGATCAAGGGCCATATCAATTATTATGTAATGCAATGAGAAAATGAGTAGGAGAAAAGGTTGCTAATTCAAATGGATTGCAAAAAAGAATAATAGGAAGTACATATGAAGATCGTTTAAAAAATTATAATGAGGTTAGAGGGAGAATATTTGGGAAGAAATCGAGTGAATATAGATTTAAAAGATTACTTAAAACGAAGGATGGTGTACGATGAAGAGCTTTTTCTTCACCGACAACGATATAGAACAATTCTGTATATTTCGAATTGTTGTCTATAGGTTGCTGAAATGTTCACTGGGCAGTGATATTAACCAAAACGACAAGAAAATGCGACCGTGATACCGACAAAATAAAAAGATGATGATGCTTCTTTGAATTCAACTATGACAATGTTTTCTTTATTTAAAATTAATGTTCTTAAACCTAAAAATTGATCATGTAAATAAGGGCTACACTGTTGTTGTATGTATTATTATTTGACTCTCACTTCCAATGTACCAATTCAACTTATTACTAATAAGTATGTACCTATATGTATATGAATATATGCAAAAACAAAATACTAAATGTATTGCATTTTTAAGAACAACAACTACATAATTATTACAAGAATTGAAGTGAGAAACAAATAATAAAAACTAACGGGTCATTACCAAAATAAGTTACAGTGGTTAGTATGAACAAAAATGCTAACAAATTACAGTGACAACAGTGAGCCAAAAATATGAACAAATTTATAACAACATAAAATGGAAAAAGATTATTAGTAAATATGATACGGTGACCTAACATTCCGGCCCCATTGAAAGGACACTTTCAAGAAAATAGTAAAGCCAGTCTGTGGATAGGGCGACGTATAATTCCCTTTGTTGTTTTGATGTCGACAACTCGAACTCGATCATCTCTACCACGAAAAATATTGATGATTTTACCCATGAGCCAACGCTGCGGGGGTAAATTATCTTCTTTAATTATTACTAGGGAACCAGTAGTAACATTTGAATTGGTGCTAGTCCATTTGTTGCGGGTCTGGAGCTCGTTTATGTAGTCGTGGGACCACTTCTTCCAAAATTGTTGTTTTATGGCACTTATTCGGGCCCAATACGTTTATTGATTTCAATTGGAGGGACATCACGTTCTGGCAAACTGCGTAAGGGAGCGCCAATCAGGAAATGGCCTGGTGTAAGAGCTTCAAAGTCACTGGGATCGGGTGATAGGGGCGAAATGGTCCACGAATTTAGGATAGCTTCTATATCAACCATTGAAGTTGCAAGTTCCTCATATGTGAGTCTTGTGTTATCGAGGGTCCGATTTGACGGCCGCCTCCCACAATCCGCCAAAATGTGGTGCCCTAGGGGGAATAAAGCTAAAATTAATAAATTGATTTGAGCAATAATTTATTATAAAATTGGAATTTTTAGGATCAAAAAGGAGCGATTTTAGTTGAGCCAACTTAGAGTTTGCACCAACAAAATTGGTGGCATTGTGACAGAATATATCTGTGGGTAGACCTCTTCGTCCAATCATCCTTTTAAGAGCAGCAATAAAGGCATCTGTTGATAAGTCTGATACAACTTCTAGATGGACTGCTTTAGTTGCGAGACAAACAAAAACAGCAATGTATGTCTTGTATGGTACCTTCCCTCTAATTCTTAGGTAAGTGTTTACTGGACCACAAAAATCAACAGCACATCTGGCGAAGGGCCTTGAGCAAATTTCTCATCATTTGTTGAAGCAACCTTGGGCGATATCGAATGCATTGTGGGCACGAATTAACGATGCGACGACATAGGTTTCTTGAATTGATGATCCAAAATCTCTGGCGGATTAACGACATTAAAGCCTTGGGTCCTGCGTGGTAGTTGCTGATGTGTAGATGACGCACGTAACAGTCGACGAAATGGTTTTTGCTGGGCAAGATTATAGGGTGCTTTTGACTTTCAGATATTGCTGCGAATTCCAAGCTACCACCGACTTTGAGCAAGTTGAATCCATTTAATGAATCGATGAAGGGATTGAGACACTTTAGTGCACCTTGGGGATCGTTTTTCTTCAGAGCTCGTTGTATATCATCTTGAAAATGATGTTGCTGTAGATTAAAAACTATTCTGAGCAAGGCGTTTTCTAATTCTTGGGGCTGTAAAGAATCAGAATGGAAAATATTAGTTTTTGTTTTTTGAGCAAAACGGAGCATCCACGCAACAATACGAATAATTGTAAAAAAAAGCTATAATTTTCAATCGAATCCAGAATGTAATTAGATGTTGCTTCCAGGGAGAGTACAGTTTTGCGTTTTCCTCTGTCGATATCTTGTTGATTTTCTATGGATAGTTGATCTATTTTATTAGGAGGCCATTTACTAGGATCGAGATTGAGAAATGCAGGTCCATTGAACCAGATAGATGAAGCGAGTTCTTCTACAGTTGAACCACGAGACACGATATCAGCAGGATTAAAATGCGTTGGAACATGTCGCAAAATAGATCCTGAATTTCCGATACTCTGTTGCCAACAAAAACGGATAACGTAGAAGAATATTGCTTTAACCAGTGAAGAACTATTTGAGAATCTGTCCATAGAAATACTTCAAGATTTGGCATTGCGAAAAGAATTTTGACTTTAGAGTATAATTTAGCCAAAAGTTGTGCGCCACAGTGTTCAAGTTTTGGCAATGATTTTCTTTTCGTCGGGGCAACTCTAGATTTGGCAGTAAAAAGACGAACAGAGACATTTCCTGAATAATAATAATAACACGAAAGTAGAAACAGCATCCATAAGCGCGAATTGATGAGTCTCAAAAGCCATGAAGTTGAACTGATTGGGATTCAGCAGCGGGACAAAAACGAGGGATTTCAAGGGAATTTAACGTTTTGAGATCAGAAACAAAATATTCCCAAGCCAAATGTAGTTCTTGAGGGATAGATTCATCCCAGACAATTTTGAGAATCCACAATTCTTGCATGATGATTTTGGATTTTATAATAAGCGGAGCTAAGAGTCCTAAGGGATCGAAAAGTGATGACGAGAGCGACAAAATTGTTTTTTTGGTGATTTTTTCGTCAATTTGAACTTTAGGTGTATACGAAAATAGAAATACATCTATTTGTTGATCCCAAGTAATACCAAGAGCATTGGTCACAGCTAATTCATCAATATTTAGATCTTTTATAGTTTTGTCGTCTTGAAAACTTCTATGATTAGAGTTCCATTTGTCCAATTGAAATGAACCACGAATCAGAATTTCGTTCATCTCTTCCTTCATCGAGAGCATACAAGAAGAACCATCATTGTTGTATTGCTTTGATAAATAACGACCTGCTACAATCCATCCAAAAAGTGTGTTATGTAATTTTGGCAAATTAGGACCGAGTTTAATTTGACCAACTGATAAAATATCAAAGAATGTTTCCGTACCAATGAGTAAGTCAATTTGTTTTGATTTGAAAAAGTTTTCATATGCAAGCTGAGTATTTGGTGGCAAATTCCAGGTTGAGACATCTAACTCAGCATCAGGACGAGGGCCTAGAAGCTGGCTGAGGCCGATGAAGCAAACTATGATGCAAGCGAGAACAAGATTTGCACTTGAATGTAGAGAAACAGCTGTTAACTTGATGCCCTTTTGATAAACAATTTAGACAAAGCCCTAGTCGTTTTACATTTTCAAAACGTTGACCGACATCCATATCATTGAAGCGAGGGCAATGAGTAATTGTGTGGTCAGTTTTTGTGCAAAGAACACAAACACGTTTCGAAACCGAAAAAGAATAGCCAGTTTTTGAACTTTTATATTTGGACTTACCGGATTACCACAAAGTTTCTTTGTTAATAGAATTGTTTTTTATTTGTTTTACAACGAACAATCCACTCACGCACGACCTGTACATTTTTAGCTTTAAGATGTACTTCGACAAAAGTATTTGCACCACTTCACTACAATACGACCGTACACTTTTACTTTAAGATGTACTTCAACGAAAAATTGGAATGTACCACGGACCGGCAGAACGACAAATTTAACAAAAGTTTGGAGAAATCACTTGCCCCACGTTGGGCGCCATAATGTACGATGAAGAGCTTTTTCTTCACCGGCAACGATATATTTCGAATTGTTTGTTGTCTATAGGTTGCTGGAATGTTCACTGGGCAGTGATATTAACCAAAACGACAAGAAAATGCGACCGTGATACCTACAAAATAAAAAGATGATGATGCTTCTTTGAATTCAACTATGACAATGTTTTCTTTATTTAAAATTAATGTTCTTAAACCTAACAATTGATCTTGTAAATAAGGGCTACACTGTTGTTGTATGTATTATTGGTGAAGAAATTACAAAAGTACCATTAGATGAAAGAAAAAATATCATGAAGTATCCCCTTAATTTCATGTTTCTAAGTCCATTGTTATAGAAAATTCAAAAAAGTACCATTAGAATATAGAAAAAGTACCACAAAGTCCACACTTGTGGTTTCCCACTCACCCGGTTCCATATAAGCTTTATTTCAGGTTTCTAGGTTCATTGGTGAAGAAATTACTAAAAGTACCATTAGAATAAATAAAAAGTACCAAAAAGTCTCCCCCTAGAATTCTCACTCACATAGGACCATGTATGCTTAATTTCATGATTTTAAGTTCATTGTTATAGAAATTCCAAAAAAGTACCATTATATTAAAGAAAAAGTACCATGAAGTATCCCCTAGAATTTTCACTCACTTTGGACCATATACGTTTAATTTCATGTTTCTAAGTCCATTATTATAGAAAATTAAGAAAGTACCGTTATAATAAAAAAAAGTACCATGAAGAATCCGCTTGAATTTTCACTCAATTAGGACCATATACGCTTAATTTCATATACATTATTAATTTCATATCCATTATTATAGAAAATTAAAAAAGTACCATTAGAATATAGAAAAAGTACCAAAAAGCAGCCACTTGTGGATTCCCACTCACTCTGGTCCATATAACCTTTATTTCATGTTTCTAGGTTCATTGGTGAAGAAATTATAAAAAGTACCATTCTAATAAAGAAAAAGTACCAAAGAGTCTCCCCTTAGAATTTACACTCACTTAGGACCATATATGTTTAATTTCATGTTTATAAGTCCATTGTTATAGAAAATTCAAAAAAGTACCATTAGAAAATAGAAAAAGTACCAAAAAGCACCCACTTGTGGTTTCCCACTCACTCGGTTCCATATAAGCTTTATTTCATGTTTCTAGGTTCATTGGTGAAGAAATTACAAAAAGTACCAATCGATAAAGAAAAAGTACCAAAAAGTCTCCCCCTAGAATTTTCACTCACTTAGGACCATATATGTTTAATTTCATTTTCTAAGTCCATTGTTATAGAAATTTCAAAAAAGTACCATTAGAAGAACAAAAAAGTACCTAATATTATCCTCTATTCCTAACACTAACTTCACTAAGATGCATATCAGCTAACTTTAATGTCTATAAGTGTAATAATTGAAATATTAAAATAGTACCATTAGGAAAAAAGTACCAATTTCCATTTTCTTCCTTGAACACCCCTCAAGTTTGAAATTTAAAAAAATTCCATTTTGCCAAAATTATTTATGCTACAGACATGTCTCAAACGATTGCAATCTGTGTTAATGTGCCCAAGAAAAACTATGTTTTAAAAAAAGTACCAAAATGTTTACCCGGATTTGGCCCAATATACTCCTATTCACTCGAGTTCCAAATAACATCCTGTTAGTTAATTTTTGTATGAATCCAGGAGCCAATGTTAAAACAATTATCAAAATTGGCTTAATAATTTCAAATAAAATGTATTTTCCCGATTTTATCCCCTTTTTGGTACCTTTTTTATCCCCATTGCGGTGGTAAAATTTTATTCAAATAAAAATCTGCATCGTGGGAGTTCATAATAAAATATTCGTATATCTATGTCAAATTATAGAAAAACATATTTTATGAAAAAAGTACCAAAAATAAACACAATTTTTATCCCTTAAGGGTTCGAATTTCCAAAAAGTACCAAACTCATATTTTTTATTTTTTGATAAGTAAAGAATGCGATTTAAAATTTGTTTATATGTTTATTGGTTTAAAAGATACATAGGGTGCCAAAAAAGTACCAAAATACAGTTTTTACCCGTTTTCTCCCCTAAAATGTTCGAATTTCGAAAAAGTACGAAACACCTGTCAGCTTATTTTTTAGATGAAGTAACATGCAATTTTAAGTTTTTTTGTATCTTTATTAGTTTTGAAGATATAAGGTTACCGAATTTACCCTTTTTTACCCCCTAAACGTTCGAATTTCCAAAAATCCCTTCTTATCGGATCGTTTTGGGGAGGGAGGAACCCACAGTTAAAATTTCATGATTCTAGCTTCAGCCGTTTGGGCTGTGCGATGATGAATCAGTCAGTCAGTAACGTTACTCTTATATTGTTACGAAATTGTACTTGAATTCAAATATAACGATTTTAATGGCTGATTTAAAAGTAGCATAATGCTTTCAAATAACAGTGCTGTAATGGCAGACTGTAACATATCTGTGGGCATTGTTAAATAAAAGCTTTCAGTTGATTTGATCGTAAGTTGGCAACGCTGTATTCGAATATTCAGTTAAAGAACATTGTAGAAAGTACACCACAGATGGCGTATGATCTAGAATATTCGAACTTTGACAGTTAAAGAGCTTTCTAGATGGTAATGCAGTGTTATAAATAGTGGCAGAGGTTGCAGTCGTGAGTGAGTTTATCAGAGACGCTTTTCGAATAAACATCATCTAAGTGCCTTAAAGTGTGTTGTGTTTTCAAAGTAAATTCGTGTACATTATAAATTGTGTCTGTAATTCTGAGAATTTATAAACGTGTATAAAAAACATTGAGTGGCTATTTAATTCTGTTGTTGTTGTACATTTTAAAGAAATAAAGAGTTGTTACAATTTTCAAACTACTAAACGGCTTTTATTTGCAATCAAAAGTATCCGGTTTATTTAAAGGAAATAAACCAGCGTTTTGAAAAGGTTAAAACGTAACAATATATATCGATAATTTTCTGTATCGTGGTGGGAGCTCATAGTAAAATTATGTCAAATTATAGAAAAACATATTTTATGAAAAAGTACCAAAAATAAACACAATTTTTATCCCTTAAGGGTTCGAATTTCCAAAAAGTACCAAACTTATATTTTTTATTTTTTGATAAGTAAAGAATACGATTTAAAATTTGTTTCTATGTTTATTGGTTTAAGAGATACATAGGGTGCCAAAAAAGTACCAAAATACAGTTTTTACCCGTTTTCTCCCCTAAAAGGTTCGAATTTCGAAAAAGTACGAAACACCTGTCAGCTTATTTTTTAAATGGAGTAACATGAATTTCAAGGTTTTTTGTATCTTTATTAGTTTTGAAGATATAAGATTACCGGATTTACCCGTTTTTACCCTTTTTTACTCCCTAAACGTTCGAATTTTCAAAAATCCCTTCTTAGTGAATCGTTTTGGGGAGGGAGAAACTCACAGTTAAAATTTCATGATTCTAGCTTCAGTCGTTTGGGCTGTGGGATGATGAATCAGTCAGTCAGTCAGTAACGTTACTCTTTTATATATATAGATAAGTATGTACCTATATGTATATGAATATATGCAAAAATAAAATACTAAATGTATTGCATTTTTAAGAACAACAACAACATACATTACAAGAATTGAAGTGAGAAACAAATAATAAAAACTAACGGGTCATTACCAAAATAAGTTACAGTGGTTAGTATGAACAAAAATGCTAACAAATTACAGTGACAACAGTGAGCCAAAAATATGAACAAATTTATAACAACATAAAATGGAAAATAAAACAAATGAATTAAATGAATAATAACAATAAATAATAACAATAAAGATTATTAGTAAATATGATACGGTGACCTAACAGAGAGATTTAAACATAAAAAGGAAATGGCCAGTGATATTAAAGGATGTGTTCATAGATGTAATGCTATAACTATAAAAAGGACAGATGTCAAGGGAGCTTTTGTAAATATAGGAGATATAAAAATAAAATGATTGTTAGATACATGCGCTTCTATAAGTGTATTAGGAAAGAACTGTGAAGATATAGTAAGCAAATTGGATGGGAAGATAAGTCCACTATTATGTAATGTAAAAACTGCCGGAGGTCAAAATCTAAGTGTTTTTGGCAAGGTAGAATTGAATGTGGAATTGATGATATGGTAAAACCAATTACATTTTATCTATGTCCGTCTCTGATACCGGAAGCTTATTTTGGAGTGGATTTTTGGACAAAATTTGAACTTGCACCAAAAATATTTTCAAACGAAGAAATAGATATTGAAAAATTGTCTACTGAGTTTCCTGTAGTTGTAGAAAAAGCCGATGAACATGATTTGACGTCAGAACAAAGTGACAAACTTATGAGAGTGAAAACTGAATTTAGAAGAGGAGCACAGGATAGAATTGATCGATAATTCAATTCCCATAAATAATTGATATTGTCCAGTATCACCGGCAGTACAGGAGCTAATATTTGCTGAAATAGGTAATATGTTGAGCTAAAGTCGGTTCTTTTTAAAAACAACTTTAAAATAAAAACCAGCTTTTTATTAATTTGCAACCATAGTCAAAATTAAAGTATGTTTTAAATTGAACCGACTTTAACTGGGTGCCACCGCAAATGTAGAAAATGTTTACATACAATATACAACAAAAAACAGACAAGTGGCAACGCTGAACAGCTGACATACAAAATTATAAAAAAATCCAAAAAACGTAACAATAAAAGTAACCGGGACATCTAAAGAAAGAAAGTTGTTTGTTATGGAAAAATGGAAAAGATAAGATTAATATCATAATTACGATATTTTGGTACTAATTTTATTGATGACTGTTCAATAATTGCAAAATCTCTACCAATATCTTGTAACTTAAACATTTTTTACTTTGTGACGAACTTTTTTACTCGGCGAAGAACAGCTGATGCTGTTGTTAAACGAGTTAAAAACAACTTCATCTAGTTTTATACTTAGAGTCGACTTCAGCGTCAGAAGTATACTTTAACTTGTCTATGATAGACCTAAAGTCCACTCTTAAGTTAAGTCGAGTTTAATTCTCTTAAAATGTACTTTAGTTTTGACTATAATTATGGGCCAGTGTAGATAATTGAATAGTGAGGTCTTTACTTATTTATGCAAAATATAAATATTTTGTTAATTAGCTTAGAATATATAGATATTGAAGTATAAAAACAAGCTTTGACAAGTGTTAGAACCAAACAAGCGAAAAAAGAGTAATCAGCTGATTGACTGACTCCACCTTGTATAAATTCGCCTTGCTTTCACCGTAATTACTGACCACGCAAGTCTTGAATGGCTTATGTCCCTTAAAGATTTGAGTGGACGTTTGGCACGTTGGGCATTACAACTACAGAGTTTTGATTTTATTATAGAACATAATAAGGGATCTGAAAATATCGTCGCCGACACACTTTCGAGGTATGTTGAAGAAATATGTGAATTACATGAGAATATATTAGGTTTTGAAACAACAGAATTTGAATCGGAGGAATATAAAAATTTGAGGAAAACGGTGGAACAAAATTTAGATAAATTACCAGATTGAAAATGGTTTAGTATTCAGGAAGAATAGGTTAGTGAATGAGATGGATCCGTTAGAAGAGTTCCAATGGAAACTTTGGGTTTCTAGTTCTCTAACACACACTCTTATAAAATAAGCTCATGAATCGTTAGAAAAAACACATGGGGGAAATATAAAACTTTAAACCATTTGATGAAAAATACTATTGGCCAAACATGATACTACAAGGTGGCGCAAAACTAAACTTCCGATGTTTTTTGGCTGTAATTAATAAAAAACATTGATTCTTCTTGTGGATTATTTTTATTTGGTCTTTTAATTTTTTTTACATCAAGTCGAGAATATGATTTCATGTAAATTGCCGCCGCCACAGTTGATTGTCATTTGAGCCTTTTTTATGGCATTTTCCATCACTTTGGCCAAAACTTCCGGCGATAGGTCCTCACATTCTTGACGGATATTGTCTTTAAGAGCTGCAAGAGTCTGAAGCTTGGACATAAACCCACGACTTCAAAAAGCCCCACAAAAAGAAGTCTGAGCGGTCAAATCAGGCGATCTTGCTGGCCAGTGCAAATCGCCAAAACGGGAGATTAGTCGCCCGGGAATTGCATCCTTCAGCATATCGGTTGTGGCACGTGCAGTGTGTGCCGTTGCACCGTCCTGTTGGAACCACATGTTTTCCAATCCCAACTCGTTGATCATTGCTCTGTAGCGCTCACCATTCACAGTAACCGTTTGGCCCCCGACGTCTTCGAAGAAAAAAGGTCCGATGACTCCTCCAGCGAAAACAGCACACCATACAGTGACTTTGAGCGGGTGTAATGGCTCTTCGTGGGTTACACGCGGATTTTCAGTGCCCCAGAAGAGTAAATTTTGCTTATTTACGTACCCGCTAAGATGGAAATGTTCCTCGTCACTCATGATTATTTTTGATGAAGTCACCGACCGATTATTGGTCAAATAAATAGAAATATTCCGCGTTCTGGAGCAGTGTAGCTTAACATTGTTTATTAACGTGTATTTTGCATGTGTTTACTACACAAATGTCAAAACAGAACTGACATTAGGGGCCAATCGCAAAATTTATAGCATTTTCTGATAGGAGGATTACTTTTGCGCCACCTTGTACAAGTGAGAAACTTTACTGACCAATGTGTTGTTTGTAAAGAATGCAAATCGACAAACATGCGACTTATGCCTGGAATAGGGAATGAAGTAATAACGGATAGACATTTAAGAAAATATATATAGAATTTTTTGGGAAATATCCCAGATCAAAGAAAGGAAATGAGTATATCTTTATTATAATGGACCATTTAACTAATATTGTTTTCCTGAAGATAATGAAAGAAACAACTGCTAAGAACGTAATAGAGATTTTAGTCGATCAAGTATTCCATAACTTTGGAGTACCAGAAAACATTCATTCGGACAATGAGAATTTCAGAAAATGATCACCGATTTTAATATAACACATATGAGAATTGTCGTACATTACCCTCAATCTAATTGAAAGGGCAATGCCTAAATATAACTAAAATATGTGCAATAAATATAATTACATTTGTGCAATATTAGGTTTAGTTTAAGTTTTGTCTGTAATTATTTCAATATTTATGCTATATATGTTTTCTTATATGTTTGTAGTTGTCAAATTTTATTTAAAATTTTATTTATTAATAGCTGGTGCGAATTGACTTTTAATGCTCAAATTACCCATATTACCAATTTTTTTATTTTTTGAATGCCCGGCTAACTCTGTTTCAATCTACCAAAGATCTTGATGTGAGTGTGTTAGTTTCTTTTTTTTATTGTTTGTGAATGCGGGTTGAGAACAAGAACTCACGCCGTAGGCCTCCTGCGCTGGTCATGGCGGCATTGGTACTTATAATATGTAAATCGATATTAGTTTTTTGATAACTGTCATTTGTTGAATATCAGTAAGACATTTGTTTGTAGATGTATGTCAGAAGTAAGGTCGGGTTAACTTGGAGGTTACACCATCAAGTTTTGCCTTTCAAGTTTTAATACACTCTCACTTTTTACTAATACACTTACACTTTTAAGAATTGAAACGAACTTGCATTCATTTTCTCATTCAAGTTGATGTTTCAATTTTCAATAAAGAAAACAGCTGCACAATTAAGAACATTTTTGCACAATTTGTACTAAAATTGTTGCGGGCAGCCTACGTCACAGCATTAAATTTTGATAAACAGTATTGTAAAAGACTTTCAAAAAAAAAATTGTATCGTGTGGCTGCAGTGTAACTTGGAGGTTACACGATCAAGTTTTGCATTTCAAGTTTTAATACACTAACACCTTTTTTCTAATATACTCACACTTTTAAAAATTGAAACGAACTTGCATTCAATTTCTCATTCAAGTTGCTGTTTCAATTTTCAATCAAGAAAACAGCTGATTACATATTTTTGCACAATTTGTACTAAAATTGTTTTCAAGTTGCGTGCAGACTACGTCACAGCTTTAAATATTTATAAATTTTGACAAACAGTATATGTAAAAGACTGTCTAGAAAAACTTGATCGTGTGGCTGCTGGGTAAAAGGGGGGTCAGACGGCATGTATTGCTTGTGTTTTGTGCCATGTATTGGGACATTTTTCCATATGTAAACATATACATGCCGTGTGATCCATATGAAACTTTGTGTATGTAAAATACATGTGTATTACTCGTGACATTTTTGGCAATTAGAGCATGTTCTATTTTCGTGTGTATAACAGAGTTGTATTTTGAAATACAACACTGTGTGAGTGCAAAATAAAAAAAACAAAACAAAAAAGAGTAAAGAAAAATCATAACAAAATAAATTTCATTGCATTAAATATATATATTGTGATTTAAAACTGTTTTAAATAAATATATTGTTAAAAACAACAAACATATAAACTAATAGAGGTTATGTCACATGCAATTACATATGTACGTTTGAACGTGGAAATTATGAATCACATGTATAACGTGAATTTTGACATAAACATGGAATTCCATATGTATCGAATACATGTCCCAATACACAAGCAATACATGCCGTCTGACCCCCCTATAACTTGGAGGTTACACGATCAAGTTTTGCCTTTCAAGTTTTAATACACTCATACGTTTTTTCTAATACATTCACACTTTTAAAAATTGAAACGAACTTGCATTCAATTTCTCATTCAAGTTGGTGTTTCAATCAAGAAAACAGCTGATTAAATTTTTGTAAACTTTGACATGTAAAAGACTATCAAGAAAAACTTGATCGTGTGGCTGCAGGGTAAGGAAGATTTACACATTTTTACAATGAAATAAAAATTAGATTTGATTGACTATTCAACTTGTCATTCCGTTCGTAATTTCTACATTTTTCATTTGCGACCCCACAAAGTATATATATTCTGGACCGTTATAGATAGCGAAGTCGATATAGCCATGTCCGGCACACAAATGGCTGAGATATAAGGAAAAAACAGGGACAACCTCGATTTTTGGCCTATTTTTGAAATATATATGTATCAGGATGACAGGATATAGGCAATATGGATATCTAATGATAGATATTTCAAAGCTCATTGCAACGATGTATATAAGACCATAGTAAGTTGGACCTACAATGGGTCAAAATCGGGAAAAATATTTTTTAACCCGATTTTTTTTACCAAACTAATTTTTTTGTTATACATTTTTTTCACTAATAAAATTTAAAAAAAAAAAAAAGATTTGAAATAAATAAAAAAAAAAAAATTTAAATTAAAAAAACAACATCGAAAAAAAATGTTTAAAACATTTTTTAAATTTTTTTTTAATTTTGTATTGTATGTATGATTTGTATTGTAGTATGATTTGGTGAAGGGTATATAAGATTCGGCATATAGAATATAGACCTCTTACTTGTTTTATTTAGTTTACTTTTTTGGGACAACGTTATCGATGAAAAGTCTACATTTTAATCCATTCTAATGTAAACAAATAACAGAGCTATATTTTTGAAGAAAAAAATGTTTCTGTTATTCTTGTGTAAAACAAGATTTTTTATATATAAAATATGTATTGTGTATAACAACATTTAATACGGAACAAAAATCCAATTTTGTATACCTATAAATTTAAAAAAATAGAAAATCTTAAAATAGGAGAACACAATTTTATAAAAAAAGCGTCAATTTATTTATAATAAATTTAATCATGCAAGCAATCACAAAGTTTGTTGTGCACTTTCATGGTTAAAGCCAGAGTTTAAAATTACTACTATATTAGTCAAAAAATTGCAAAATATGTCATATGTCATGTCATGAAAACTGCAACAAATATTAATTAAAATAATATTTCATTATATACATACTAAAAATATAAATACTATTTACGAATTCCATATGTATATGCGCAAGCTTCATGGTAGAAATATTTGTTGCAGTTTTTCCAAAAATATTTTGCCTCACGAAATATTTTACGTTGCAATAAAACAGAAGTAGTAGTAATTTTAAACTCTTTTTATTACTTTTCATAAAAGTCATATTTTTTTCCAAAATAAATAACTTGTTATACCCTTCACCTTCGTGAGAAGGGTATATATAAGTTTGTCATTCCGTTTGTAATTTCTACATTTTTCATTTCCGACCCTATAAAGTATATATATTCTGGATCCTTATAGATAGCGGAGTCGATTAAGCCATGTCTGTCTGTCTGTCTGTCTGTCTGTCTGTCTGTCTGTCTGTCTGTCTGTCTGTCTGTCTGTCTGTCTGTCTGTCTGTCTGTCTGTCTGTCTGTCTGTCTGTCTGTCTGTCTGTCTGTCTGTCTGTCTGTCTGTCTGTCTGTCTGTCTGTCTGTCTGTCTGTCTGTCTGTCTGTCTGTCTGTCTGTCTGTCTGTCTGTCTGTCTGTCTGTCTATCTGTCTGTCTGTCTGTCTGTCTGTCTGTCTGTCTGTCTGTATGTATGTATGTATGTATGTATGTATGTATGTATGTATGTATGTATGTATGTATGTATGTATGTATGTATGTATGTCTGTCTGTATGTATGTATGTATGTATGTATGTATGTATGTCTGTCTGTCTGTCTGTCTGTCTGTCTGTTGAAATTAGTTTTCTGAAGACCCCAGATATCTTCGGGATCCAAATCTTCAATAATTCTGTCAGACATGCTTTCGAGAATTTTGCTATTTAAAATCAGCAAAATCGGTCCACAAATGGCTGAGATATGAGGAAAAAACCGAGACAACCTCTGAAAATTTCATCAAAAAACACAATGTATTGCATGCTTTGACAAAAAAGCAACAAAACGTATGGTTGTTGCTTTGGCGTTGTTGTTGTTTTTTATACAACTAAACGTTTGTTTGGTTGTGTGTTGGTTTTTTTGACAAAAAAACAACAAAACGTATTTTTGGATGTGCAAGCTTTGCGTATTTTGTTTTTTTTTTTGTGTTGTGTTTCTTTTGGCGTTGTTGTTGTTTTTTATACAACTAAACTTTTGTTTGGTTGTGTGTTGGTTTTTTTGATAAAAAATCAACAAATCGTATGTTTGAATGTGCATGCTTTGCGTATTTGCCTAAAAATATAGTATAAATTTAACTAAGAGCAAGGGTAGAATGGTATTTACAAAGTTATTTAGTAAATATGCCTAAAATTTTTGTTGATTTCCTTGTTCGAAAAATCAACAAAAAATTTTGTTAAACTTTCTTATAAACTTTTCAAAATTACAAATGATAGCAAAGCTAATTTATACTTTTATTTTTGGTAAATTATCTATGTAATAAAATATCTATTTAGTTAAATTAACTATTTTTTCTATGCTATTACTACTAAGACAATGAAATTGATTTTTTATTTAATTTATCTTTATTTATTGATAAAATGAAAACTTAATGGAGTAAAACATTACAAATAAAATTGATTTTGGAAACAATTAATATCTAACCTTATGAATGTAAATGTTACTATGTGGAATGTCTGTCCATCTCTATCTTTTGATCTGTTCCAGTACTAGTCAGATTTAAAGGTTTTGTTTTATTAATAATAAACTTAAGAACAAATTGTTATAGTATCACTATTTTTGATTGAAACCTGCAATCTGAGATAGAGATGGACATTCCACATACTAACATTCAAATTCTTATTATTCTTATGTCCATTATTACAACTTACCTTTATAGTTAAAGTTAACTTTAAGGGTACCTTTTTCTATTGCTTAAAGTTACCTTTAACTATAAAGGCAAGTTGTAATAATGGGCCTTAATAATACCAAATAATTAACTAAACACCATTAACAGAACAGTTAAATAAAATATTGAAACATTTCAATACCGGTACTTCTGGGAGATAACTTGCCATGTAGGTAGATTTGTCGGGAGTTGAGGTTGTTGTGGTTTGCTTGATTTTTTGAGCTTTGAAAATAATCTCATTCATTGTCCGAAGACGATGTCTGTGGTGGTATTGTGGAATTTTGATTACTTTTGGGGACTTGTTTCACCAAAAGTTTCGTAGGATCTCGCGTTTGTAAATTTATTTGAGTTTTTGAACGCCTTTGCTGTAATTGTTGTTGGGCCACTGCTGAAGTTGAAGGTCTATCAACAACGTGAATAACACTTTTAGTTCATTCTATACATGTCGCGTGTCTCCACGCGTTTGATTATATTGCTCAAAATATAATTTATTTAAATTTTCATATTTTTAAAGTTAATTTAATATATACATACTAGGGTATTCATTCGACTAATGATCGTTCGATTAATCGAATAATTTCTTACGAATAATTATTCGAACAATTTAAAAACTGCCATTTTCGAATAACGAATAAGTCGAACAATTTTATGTAGAATAATCGAATAAAACGAATAAATGTTCATATATATTTAAATTTATTAAAATGCTTAAAATTTTTCATAATTTCAATTTAAATAAGTAATAATGACTCACAAAGATTGTATTGTTTCTGAAATTCGACAAATAACTAAAGACAAAGGGACTTTCGATCACTGTAGAAGAGTGTTCCGATAGCTCGTTCTATAAATATTTAAATATTACTGCAAGAAGTTACAATTATAAAAACAAATCTTTCAAAATTTTAAAAGAATCGCAATTAATAATCAAAATATTAACTTAGATTAAAGTGGAGTTGAATGTGATTTTGAAATGGTCGTCGAAAGTGATATTGAGGATGACATTTATAATGATTACATTGAAATAGATGAAGACCGTGATCTTAAAATATATGTATATAAGTGATGTTATTAACCGCGTACGTAAGTGTTGCAAAATATTTAATAAATCGAATGATAAACACAAATATTGCAAACTATAGGTTCTGTTGCAAGAAAAATATGGAGTTCGTCTTATACATGATTTTGAACATCGTTGAACATCTTTGTCTAACATGGTAATAAACTTTTTGCGTATTTGTAAAGGCGTCAATCATGAACTGCCTGACTTCAAATTAGCCACGTTCACTAACATGATATCAAACTTTGGACAGATTCCCTTTATTGTGTAATTCCCCAAGACCACTTTATTAAGCAAAGATTCGGCATTGATAGAGCTTGATGTATAATACAATTTGTTATAAATAGTTTAGAAATAGTGAATAATTAATTTACTAAAGAATTGGTTACTCCATTTAAAACCCGAATTAATGAACGACATAAAAACGTTTATATTGTATTTGAATTCAGGATCATGTCCAACTAGCTCAAATTTTTTAAAGCATAGCTCCAAAACTGAAACTGATTGTTCGGGAGTTAATCTGATCAGAATATATCTGTTGAAAATTTAATGATGGACTTTGTTTTCAAATGCTCTTTAACATTATCAATACTTGAATTGTTAACTTTAACGTTTTTTTTGTTTTTATTTAACAATAAAATATTAAAAAACCGACATCAAAACTTCATTCTTTACTTTTTTAAACAAATTTAAATTATTCGAATAATTCGATTAATTTTAAACGTGTGATCGAATTATTCGAACAAGTTAAAATCTCTTATTCGAATTATTCGTTTTATTCGAACAAGAGAAAAATCGAATAATTCGAATACCCTAATACATACCCTTTTGCACCAAAAATATTTTCAATTGACTATTAAATAAACAAAAAAACTTCGTACAAATAAATTCGAAGATGTTACTAATTCCAATAGTTATATTAACATAGTTTTTAGGTAAAGTGTATTGTTTGAATTACCTATTGGCATAGATAATAAAACTTAGTTTTTCATTTTCATATAAAACAAGTAAGAAAGTATGGTCGGTCAAGCCCGACCATATAATACCCTACACCAAGTAAATGAGTAAAAATATTTTTCTTTTAAAATATCAATAATTTATATTTTTGAGTGATTTTCGGAAGTTGGCCTTATATGGGAGCTATGACCAATTATGGACCGATCACCATAAAATTAGGTCGTGTTATTTATGTCTATATTAAAATTAACTATGTTGAATTTTGTGTGTATACCAACATTTTTAAGCGATTTATGCACGTTAAAGTGATTTTCGGAAGCGGGTCTATGTGGGAGCTATGACTAATTATGGACCGATCGTAACAAAATTTGGTGACATGAATTTTGTATATATAAAACTTATTTGGAGCGAAATTTGTGTAGATACATAGATAAATTAAACTTTTATGACCGATAAAGTCCAATTTCGAGGGGACATTTGTATGGGGGCTAGGTGAAATAATGGACCGATTTCAGCCAGTTTCAATAGGCTTCGTCCTTGGGCCGAAAAAGTAATATGTACCAAATTTGATCGAAATATCTTCAAAATTGCGACCTGTACTCTGCGCACAAGGTTTACATGGACAGCCAGCCAGCCAACCAGACGGACGGACGGACGGACGGACATCGTTTAATCGACTCAGAAAGTGATTCTAAGTCGATCGGTATACTTTAAGGTGGGTGTTAGACTAATATTTTTGGGCGTTACAAACATCTGCACAAACGCATAATACCCTCCCCACTATGGTGGTGTAGGGTATAAAAAGAAATTAACTATGCAAGCTTAGTTAATATAGCCTCGATTATTTTTTTGCGTGCACCTTTCTAAGTGTGCCCTGGTTTGTAGCTAGAGAACATGATATTTTTTACTGGACATTTTTTGTCCAGTAAAAGTTGTATGCCAACCATATAATACCCTACACTATAATTTATTTTCGTGAATGATTTTCGGAAGAGGGCATTAAATTAAGTCGTGTAATTTATGTCTGCATGGAAGTTATTTCTGTTGAATTTTGTGTTTATATCAACATTTTTAAGAGATTTATGCTCGTTAAAGTGATTTTCGGAAGCGGGTCTTATATGGGAGCTATGACTAATTATGGACCGATAGCAATGAAACTAGACTGTGTGATCTATGTCCATATGAAGTTTATTTGTGTTGAATTGTATGTTTATACCTGAAGTTTTAAGAGATTTATGCTCGTATATGTACCAAATTTTATCGCAATATCTTCAAAAATATAGAAAAAAATTGGGAGTAATTTCATTCAAATGAAAAAAGTGTTCAACAAACAGGTCAAAACAGGTCAACAAGTATATATGGACTTAAAGAGAACACTTTGGACTTTCTCATGGTAGTAAAATTTGTTTAACCCCTTTTGACCCTAAGCACTTTTATTCCACTGAAATTCAAATTTGACTAAAATATAGTACCTGAGAAAAAATTAATAACACAACAGGTATAAACGGTACAATGACAAATCATACCAGTTCTTAAAGACTATTATCCTACCAACATAAAAAAAATAAAATCATAAAATTATCGATAATAGTTTGCGAGTAATTATAATTTACTTCTGATCAAATTTACAAAAATCACATTTTTTATTGACAATATTTTTATCTAATTTTTTGGTTAACTTATGTGCTTTTGTGTTGTGTTTTTTAATGTGTTTACTGTTGAATGGAATTAAAATTTTTGAAATCGGAGTTAACAAAAAGTAGGACTTTTGGTCGAAGAAATTGAGATATGGGCCACCGTGCGCCGCGGCACGCACCTCGGGTATGTTCAATTTTTAAAATGATCCTATTTCTTCGTTCCGATTTAAAAAAATTACACATATAGAATCTCCTCGTAGAGCACTACACTTCCTCTTTGCGCATGTGAAATTTCATTCAAATCGGCGTAAGGGTGTAGAAGTTACAGATTTATTTACCTCTTTTTTATTCTCATACCACTTAATCAGCTTGCTTCTCTGCATGGTGTTGTACCAGGCTAAATAATCCCTCCACAGTGTTTTTTTGAATGTAAAATTTGCTTATCGTTAGTATTACCGCAAAATATAATAACCAGGGAAACCAAAATATGCAAATGTATGTTTTTTCTGGTGAGTCTAATGGGCACATGGATAAGATATTTACACGTTTTAGAACAATTTAAGAATTTTGGCATCGATTTGTTAGTGCATATTTTTGCATATTTTACCCTTAAATGCATATATTTGCATAATATTTTAAGAGCATATTTATGTCATATTTTTGCGTTTTAGAGCATATTTTACTGTTTAATAGCATATTTTGACTTTATCAAAAACAAATTTTGTCTTACTTATTTTTCGCTGTTGTTTTACTTCCTTTGTTTAAAATTAAAAATTGAAAAATAGATGGTTTTTTTAATATAAAACAAGTAAGAAAGTATGGTCGGTCAAGCCCGACCATATAATACCCTACACCAAGTAAATGAGTAAAAATATTTTTCTTTTAAAATATCAATAATTTATATTTTTGAGTGATTTTCGGAAGTTGGCCTTATATGGGAGCTATGACCAATTATGGACCGATCACCATAAAATTAGGTCGTGTTATTTATGTCTATATTAAAATTAACTATGTTGAATTTTGTGTGTATACCAACATTTTTAAGCGATTTATGCACGTTAAAGTGATTTTCGGAAGCGGGTCTATGTGGGAGCTATGACTAATTATGGACCGATCGTAACAAAATTTGGTGACATGAATTTTGTATATATAAAACTTATTTGGAGCGAAATTTGTGTAGATACATAGATAAATTAAACTTTTATGACCGATAAAGTCCAATTTCGAGGGGACATTTGTATGGGGGCTAGGTGAAATAATGGACCGATTTCAGCCAGTTTCAATAGGCTTCGTCCTTGGGCCGAAAAAGTAATATGTACCAAATGTGATCGAAATATCTTCAAAATTGCGACCTGTACTCTGCCAACCAGACGGACGGACGGACGGACATCGTTTAATCGACTCAGAAAGTGATTCTAAGTCGATCGGTATACTTTAAGGTGGGTGTTAGACTAATATTTTTGGGCGTTACAAACATCTGCACAAACGCATAATACCCTCCCCACTATGGTGGTGTAGGGTATAATAAGCACTATTTTAATAACAGCGCCATATAAATATAAAATTTTAGTTCTAATTCAAACTTAACCGTTCTAAGCGTTAAAGAAATATTATCTTTTAATTTTGCTCCTATAACATCAATTGATGTCGAGAGAACATTTTCTATGTATAAAAATGTTTTCAGGTCCAATAGACAACGATTTTTATTTGAAAATTTAATTCAACATTTTGTAATTTATTGCAATAATAACCTTAATTGAAGAAGTGACTTTATATTTATATAAAATATCATCAAAAAATACCTCGCGAGGCCTTTTCATAACTTTTCATTCCTATTGTTTTTATGTTGTATTTATTTTTTGTTATTATACTTGTTTTAGTTTTTGTCATTTTTATTTATTTTATGTTACCCAGCAAAAACTTCGCTTACATGTCATTTTTAATAACTTACTTTTTAAATAGTAAAGTCTAAAAAACAAAACAAAAAAACTGTTACTTTTTTTCAATTCGCCCAATTTTTTTATTGCATATTTATTTTTAGAAAAACAGAAAAGAATATTGCATTACTATGTGAAAACCATTATTTGACGCACAATAAAATAACTAAGTAGTGGTGTAGAGAGTACAACAACAGACTAGCAAATGGATAGTTATTGGCAGTGTTTAAAAAACTAGACTACAAGTAGCAGTAGCAACGAAAAAACACAAGTATCTAGTTAAAAAATTAATAAAAACTCGGAGTCAATAATTACTACTACTACTGCTACCTTCACATTTTGGTAGCAGTAGTTGTAGTAGTACTAATAAAAGAAAAATTTAAAAGTAGCAGAGTAATTTATTTTCTATTGCTACCTTAAAAAAGAAAAAGTTTTGATGTAGCAGTCATTAGTTTTTTATTAATTCTACTACTTTTAAAATTTAGTAGTAATAGAAGTAGCATTTGAGGTAGTAGAAGAAGTAGCAGTTAAGTAGCAGTTGAAGTAGTAGCTAAGTAGCAGTTGAGGTAGCATTAAAATAAGTCGAAAATAAAAATCTTCAGCCAAAAAAGTATATTATGTGTTGTTGTTGTGAATGTATATTCGTGTAAGTTGGTGGTGTTGTAAACAAAAGTTCGCCTTTTTTGTTATACACACAGAAACACGATCTTTCTGTTAGCAACACGAACATCTGAGACGAATAAAAACGAATAATTCTTTCAAACTCTCTCAAAACAAAAACAATTTTGGTGTTATGACTGAAGATTTTCTTTTTTGACTACTTTTATTGCTACCTTAACTGCTGCATCAACTGCTACTTTACTGCTACCTTAAAAATTAACCCCCATATGCATAAACAGTTTATAAATTTATCAAAGGTTTATGAAACAGATTTTGTATGGAAATTTTGTTTTATAAACCTTTGATAAATTTATGAACTGTTTATGCATATGAGGGTAAAACTCGATATAGAGCAGTAGAAATGATTTGTGTTTTTATGCTACTACTCCATTTACAATTCATGTTTTATTACTACTGCTCTGTTAAGAGTTTTATATTTTGAAGGTAGCAGTAGTTTTAAAAAAACAAGAAATCGAAAAAAGACAAATGCTACCGCTACATACACTTTTTTGAATCAGTAGTTGTAGCAACAGTTAAAAATTTTTTAGTTATCGTAGCCTTTTAAACACTGGTTATTGGTTCGACTCGTGCGACTTATTTTTGTATTTTATTTTTTGTTTGCAAATACAAAATTCTATAAATAACTACTAACAAAAAAAATTAATTCCGGCCAAAATATAAAGGATTACTTTTGGGCAGAGATCGAAAATAACTCGTCCATATACCTAAAAACCCAAATTGTGATTGATATTTTTGTGATAAAAATAAATTACTGCAAATAACAGTTATAAAATGATTTTTATTTAAATGGTTTGGTATGACTTTTATTCGTTTTTGTTGTTTTTTAATGATTTGATGTGAGATAAACAATTCATTTGTTCTTGTTTTTAATAACTGTTACTTTCTCTTTTATTTACATACAATACCATATTTTTAGTAATTTTTAACAAATTATGGAAAGAATATGATAAATATGAAGTCTGAGTAACAGAAATGGCAATGGTTTTTAATTTGTTATTAATCTTTTGATAGATTTTATATATGTAAGCGTTGATTTGCATCAAATGCATTTTTGCGATTTATTTTTCATGTTCTCAAATAAAAGTCACAAGCCGACCTTTACGAAAAAAATAAATTATAAATCACTCATCCAGATTATTTGTGTTTGTTTCTTTTCTGTTTCTCTCAACCCCAAACCTAAAATGTTCTCGAATAAATCACTCTCACAGTGATATATCACAAAAAATAATTTTTAAATGGCTGCGAATGAGAATTTACCATTGTTTTTTCGGTCTCTGCTTTTGGGACATCGCGAACAAAAATAATGACTTCTTTCAGTAGAAAAATAAGCAGAGACCGAAAATAACGGCCATTCCCAGCCATTTAAAAATAATTTTTTCTGATATATCACTGATAGAGTGATTTATTAGAGAACATTTTAGGTTACGGGTTGAGAGAAACAGAAAAGAAACAAACACA
Organism: Calliphora vicina; assembly: GCF_958450345.1. Classification (NCBI taxonomy): domain Eukaryota; kingdom Metazoa; phylum Arthropoda; class Insecta; order Diptera; family Calliphoridae; genus Calliphora; species Calliphora vicina. The sequence goes on from NC_088783.1 coordinate 89,946,712, forward strand.
ACTAATTTAGATCAGTGATTTATAATTTATTTTTTTCGTAAAGGTTAGCTTGTGACTTTTATTTGCAAATATGAAAAATAAATCGCTAAAAATCATTTGATGCAAATCAACGCTTAAATGTATAAAATTTATCAAAAGATTTATAACAAATTAAAAAAAATAATCTTATTTCTGTTACTCAGACTTCATTACTTCATACTTATCATATTATTTCCATAATTTGTTAAAAATTACTAATAATATGTTATTGTATGTAAATAAAAGAGAAAGTAACAATTATTAAGAACAATGAATTGTTTATCTCACACCAAACCATTAAAAAACAACAAAAACGAATAAAGGTCATACCAAGGTATATTAATTATAAGGTAGTGTTATCAGAACAGCTGATCGTTTTTTGCTACTATGTTCGCCGTAGTGCAGTATAAATGTCAAACTTTGTTTACATTTTGTAAATGTCAAACATTGTTTTGCTGTTAAATTCGTTTATGTTTTAAAAACAATAATAATACTACACGAGATTAGTTTTATTTTTAAAAACATCAAATTAAATTACAAACAGATTCAAGTTTATAAACATTTTTTGTTTAACAAAAATTCGCTTTGATTAATTTGTGAGCTGTTTTTGACATTTTTCCCTGACAGCCTTCAAATGCAGGCACAATGTCAAAATACATATAAAAAAATATAACCAATTCGCTCGGTATTCTGAATTCGCCGATGACACTACCTTATAATTAATATACCTTGGGTCATACCAAACCATTTAACTAAAAATCATTTTATAACTGTTATTTTCAGTGATTTATTTTTATCACAAAAATATAAATCACAATATGGGTTTTTTGGTATATGGACGAGTTATTTTCGATCTCTGAAAATACAATTAATTTCTAAAAAGGTAAAGTACCCAGCAAAAACTTTACTTACAAATAAGCCGAAAAATAAGGGGAATTTGACGATTCGAATCGTATTGATTTCTTAAATAAAAGTAAATTTTTTGGTTAAAAATTATGTAAAAGTTTGAGCATAATTTTTGAAATTTTAAGAGCATATTTTAATGTTTTTACTGCATATTTAAAGCGCTTAAAACGCTTTTTTAGAGCACATTTCCGGTTTCCCTGATAATAACGTTGGACTTACAGGTTCAATCATATTTCTGCAACTAATTCCCAAAAATTCAGTTCGTCGGGACACTCTATTCTACAACAACATAAACACACCACACATTAGTCATAAACAGCTGTTAAGGATTAAATAAAAATCAGGAGAAGATTGTTTTGTTCACGCTGAAAAAAACTAAATTAAAAATTAAGTGTTTACAAAAACATTTGATTTAATGAAAAAAGGCTATAGAGGTTGAAATGCGTATAACATCAAATCGTTAATAATTTTAAAAAAAATTGCTGCGAAAAGCTTAATTACCCTATAATAATGAGCGTCATTGGCAAACAATTAAATACACTACAATCAACAAATAAATCAAACTCAGTTGATAATGACAAAATAATACACATATGCTCTATTACTCCAGAAGATGTGTTACGTCTTAATAAAATAAGCGAAGATTACCTATGCTCTCCTAGTGCGAACATATATGAAATTGATTTTACGCGTTTTAAAATTCGAGATATGGAAAGTGGAGCTATACTCTTTGAAATAGCTAAGCCACCAAGTGAACAATTTAATGACGGCAACATTGATAATGTGACAGCAGCAGCGGAAGAGCTTAGCTTGGAGGAAAGTTCTGACCCAAATGCTGGAAGATATGTTCGCTATCAATTTACTCCAGCATTTCTTAATTTAAAAACTGTTGGCGCAACGTAATTTAATTTTGTTTCAATGTTAAATATTTAAATCTGGCATGCATAAATTCTATTTATTTTTCTTATATAGCGTTGAATTTACTGTTGGAAGCAACCCTGTAAACAAATTTAGAATGATTGAACGCCATTTCTTTCGGGATAGGTTGTTGAAAACGTTTGATTTCGAGTTTGGATACTGTATACCTCATTCCAAAAACAGTTGTGAACATATATACGAATTTCCAAATCTTCCCCCGGACCTAAGTAAGTATTTGTTTAAAAAACATCTTCCATATGTGTAACTAAAAAGTTTTATAAAGGTCCTAGCAAACCCAGTGCGCTAGTAAAATGAAAATAAATTGAAACATAAATATGGGCCCTATTCCATAAAACAACTTTGCACTTATCAAATTTTTGATCAATTTGCAAAACTTTATGTTCCTCAGAACCAGCGTTGCCGCTTTGGTCCAATTGGACCAAAATTGGTAGTTTGAAGTTAACAAATTGACTTTTGGTAGTTTGGTTGGTTTGTTCCGATATTTGTGGTATTTTGGTAGGCTACGATATTTCTGAATACAGAAGTATTTTTAAGAACAAAATAATTAAAATAACGAAAAAACTACATATTTGCAAAATATGAAGAAAGCATTTTCTAAAATATTTAGTTTAGTCAGGTAAATGTGTATTTATTTAGTAGTGTTGAGTTCAAAAAATGCGTAAGGGCTCTCAAAACTTTTATTTTCTAATAATATGTGTTAAACTCTGCTTCAATATCATTCTTCCTCTGGATAATTTTATAGCAGCAATAATATAATTTTAACTATTAATTTTGAAACGAATTCATATAGCATTTCTCAAATATTTTAAATTTGGTAGGTTTTGGTAGGCTTTGGTAGTTTTTAATTACAAATTTGGTAGGAAAAATATTTTATGAGTGGCAACGCTGCTCAGAACTATAAAATTTGAAAAGTGATAAGTTGAATTTGCAAAGTTTTTGCAATTTTTATATTCTCTTTGCAATTTCTGTTCCATGTATGTTCTCTTGTTCAAAGTGCAAAGTTAATATTGAAAAGCAAAGATTTTGCAAATAATTATGCTGTTTCGTTCCACAAAAACTGTAAATTCTATTTCTGGAAAGCAAATTTAGATAAGTTTTTCAAAAATTTGCAATGTAAACGATCGCTTTACAAATTCATATTGTTATAACTACACCATTTTTCATTGAAATTGAGAACATTATACATGATATTGAGAAATATCCAAATGAAATTGAGAATTTCCATTTTAAATTGAGAAAATTTCAAATGAAATTGAGAATTTCCATTTTAAATTGAGAAAATTCCAATTGAAATTGAGAATTTGCATTTTAAATTGAGAAAATTCCAAATGAAATTGAGAATTACCATTTTAAATTCAGAAAATTCCAAATGAACTTCCATTTCAAATTGAGAAAATTCCAAATGAAATTGAGAATTTCAATATGAAATTGAGAAAATTCCAAATGAAATTGAGAAATTCCATTTCAAATTGAGAAAATTCCAATTGAAATTGAGAATTTCCATTTGAAATTGAGAAAATTCCAAATGAAATTGTGAAAATTCTAATTGAAATTAAGAAAATTCCAAATGAAATTCAGAAAATTTTAACAATGTATGTATTTTTTGAAGAAAGGAAAAAATAAATGCCAAAAAGTTTTATGGGAATACGTGTCATATGAAAGAATGTAAAAGTTAAGGATTATCAGAAGCATTTTTATATTTTATGCAAAACATAATCCAGGAATTTCATACAACATACAAGAATGACTCTTGTACAGTTTTAAAGTTAGAATAAATGACAAATTTTTTTGAACCATTTTAAAAAAATTTCGGCTAATAAACAAAAAACTTTTAAGACTGAAGTAGAAGACTTTTTAAAAACAGCGGTCAGCTATTTAGAAAATCGTTTTTTTTAAAAATAGCATTTTTAAATTTAAAATAAAAACATATTTTCATGGGTAGATTTACAAAAACTTCCGCAAAACCTTCAAATATCTGAAGAAATAGATAACGACAAACTTAACATATATCGATTACTGCAGCCTTCGTGAAGTTTATAAACAAATACCGAGAGATTTGTCAAATGATATGGTCCTATTTTATTACCAAATGTGAAAGGAATGAATTCGAGAATTTAAGAAATGTCATATGTTTCGTATTTTCAGTACCAGTAAGCAAAGCTATTTGTGAAAGAGTTTTTACTATTTTAAACAATCTTTATACTAAAGAAATAAACCGAATGTCATTCGACCTGATTAGAGCTGGAATATTAATACGAACAAATTTAGAGGAAGTTTGAAAAGATTTTCAAAATGGTTTACAAACCTCTAGGTTTAGAATTGGCTAACCCCCAGTAACACGAAGTCTAGTTATGCCTTAACTAAGAGTTATACTGTCGGTTAAAATTATTTCTGTATGAAAACTGTCAGTATAACTATTAATTAAAACATAACCAGACTTCGTGTATTTAATAATATACATATGTATATGACGGACTGAAGCGAACAAATTTAAGTTTAGTTAAATAAATTTCAAGGAATAAAATGAAAATATTTAATTGTGATTCTAATTTTTTAAATAACTGCTAAAAAAATGGATATTTTCAATGAAAATATAATTTGTTTGTACAATGTTTTAAAGAAAATTGTATATAGAAAAAAACGAGACATTACTTGTTAAAATCGGTTTAAATTTGCAAAAGTTTATAAACTTTTTCGAAAAAGTTTTTGACACAATTTGTAATGTACTCAACAAAACCTATAACGCACGCTTTGTAGTTTTCCATGTTTCCATGTACCGTGTAATACAAATATATGTTGATTACAATGGATAAAAATATATTTTAATAAAAATTATTTACACAAAATCAAAATTAACATTTTCTCAGTAATTTTTTTAATGTCCAGTTTTTTTGATTTGTCCAGCTTTTTGCTTTTTGCAAATCTGAATCTGGCAACCCTAATTGCAATGCATAGTGTTCATAAACGCAATGCTTGTCCATGCGCAGCATCTGTCAAATTTGTGAACTGTTTTTATTTATGATTCTTTACAAAACATGCGTTCATGAATATCACAAAGTATTGCTTTGCCTTGTAATTGCTTTGCATTACTGCGTTTATGAAGTCGGCTATACTTTAAACAAAAAACATATGTACACAGTTTTATTAACCAACAGGTATATCTTGCAATTCCAAATCGCTTTGGTGGAATGATGTTGTATGTTGTATAGCTCTACTGCGATATCCAGTAGTTACAGGACTTGGAATCGTTAATTAATTCTTGATGATATAAAATCCTCTGCTCTCCTACATTAGGAGGATTTACGGTTGGTGTATTCATCTGTGACTTCACAATACTTTTGATTTTGGACCAAATTATTTCAATAGGGTTAAGCATTGGTGATTAGGGACTCAATGTGGCAAGGGGCATTGTCACATACTAAAACGAGTTCAGATAACTGATTATTAGGGTGGCCCTTAATAAACGAAGGTTGGATTTTGGCCATTCTCACCCCCAGTTTGATGAACATTAGTAAAAAAAAACATCCTGAAAAATTTTTAGGTAAATCGGTTAGGATTAAGACGTGCCCAAGCCTTCTGAAGTTTTGAGATGTATTTACTCACTGGGGATCAAGACTTGTAACACCGAAAGGTCGCGCTTTGTTTAATACAATTTCTAACTTGAATTTGAATGTGCTGTCGAGCGGAGAACCAACATACTGGCCTACTGACCCAAGCAAAATACCCGATGTCATTGATTTTGCAGTTACAAAAATTTTACCAATGGAACTAATGCAGGTTAAATCTTCATTAGAATTATCCTCGGATCACTCACCCACCTTCGTTACTCTATTGAACCCCCTAGAAATAGTATCCCCGACTGGTCACTCTGCAATATCAAGCACGAAAATAAATTGGTTGAAATATAGAAAATATATTAGCACACACAGTACAGAAAATATATCGCTAAGAACACCAGAAGATATCGATATCTCACTAAAAAATTTTGAACAAAACTTAAAACTTGCTGTTGAACACGCCACTCAAATAACCCAACAAATAAGATACAATAGACTCTATTCTGCAGACATTGAACAGTTATTAGCTGAAAAAAGAAGAGTTCGCAACTCTACAGATCCCCTCAACTTAAAACGGAGCTTAGAAAATGTCGCAAACGCCTCATGCTTCTTCACAAACGCAAAACTGACTCAATAAATATCTGGAGAACTTAGATGCCACCCAGTACTCAAATTACTCTCTATGGCGAGCTACAAAAAAATTAAAAAGTCCTGTTATGAGCAGACCTCCTCTACGTAATTCTAGTGGAGGCTGGGCGAAAGGAAACCTGTTTGTTAGTCATCTAAAGAATGTATTTTCCCCAAACGAGTCAAACGACATAATAGAGTTACCACCTACATTACCCCATATTACTACAGCTGAACCACTTCGTTTTGAGATTTCAGAGATTAACAAGGCTATTGTTGATTTAAACTCCAAAAAATCACCTGGTATTGATAAAATCAGTAACAAGATGCTCCTCGAGCTACCCCAAATTGCATTAAGAATAATCCTATTTATTTTTAATGCTATATTACGCCTTGAATATTATCCACCAAAATGGAAGGTTTCTTTAGTTACAATGATACCTAAGCCGGGAAAAGATCACAGTAAAGTAGAATCATATAGACCCATTAGCCTATTGTCAAATATATCAAAGCTATTCGAAAAACTGTTAATGCACAAGTTAAAGCCGATAGTGAATCATTTTGATTGTATTCCAACTCATCAATTCGGATTTCGAGAAAAACATAACACCATATAACAAACTCACAGGTTGGTAGAAATCATATCCAAGACATTTGAAGAAAAAAAATATTGTTCTGCACTCTTCATCGACGTTTCGCAAGCCTTCGACAAAGTACGGCATGAAGGATTATCGATAAAAATAAAACAATATTTACCAGTGAACACACACAAGCTTGTAGAAAGTTATTTAAGTCATCGAAAGTTCGTTCTTAAAGAGGGAGACTTCATAAGTTCACAACAGCCTATTGAAGCAGGCGTACCCCAAGGAAGTATACTTTGTCCCTTCCTATATTTGCTATATACTTGTGATATGCCTACAAACAGTCGAACCCACATATCTACTTTTGCTGCTGATACAGCTATACTAGCCATTCATGAAAACCCCCAAGAAGCATCAGTACTGTTACAAGACCATATACTCGACATAGAAAGGTGGTTAAAACAATGGAGAATAAAAGTAAACGAGCAAAAATGTATACATCTTACATTCACATTGCGTAGAGAATCGTGCCCTCCAATCCTAATAAATAATCATATAATACCTCAACAAACTGAAGATAAATATCTAGGTCTGCATCTAGACCGACGTCTTACCTGGAAAAAGCATATAGATACGAAATTGACTCAAATGAAGTTAAAATTACTACAAATTTACTGGTTAATTGGTAAAAACTCGAGATTGAGTTTAGATTGCAAACTTTTGCTGTACAGCTCAATAATAAAACACTTATGGTGCTATGGAATTCAATTATGGGGCACGGCCTCAGCTACTAATATTGAAAAAATTCAAAGATTCCAAAATAAAATATTACGAATGATAACAGCAGCGCCTTGGTATGTGAGAAATATTAACATTCATAAGGACCTAGGTGTCTCCCTGGTGAAAAATGAAATAAAAAAACAAGCGGAGTCATATTTTAAAAAGTTAGAAGTTCACCCAAACCCACTTGCACGAACATTAATGAGAAGTAATGGCTACATCCGACTAAGAAGAAGGAATCCAACAGACCTGCGCTAATGATAGGATCTATAAATTAAACATAATTTTTCGTCCAACTGTGGTGGTACGTAAATAAAAAATAATATTTAGATTTAAGATTTGAACAAATTATTGATAGTTCACATCAAAGAATAATAACAAGAAGTGAAACGCTGTCAAAAAAAACCTAAGTCGGTTGTTATAAAAAACCTAACTCTATGCATGTATTGGTAACATTTTGTTTATATGTATTAGTTTTCAAACCACTTTCACCACACTCCTCAAACACACAGAGTTGTAAAAAAGCGACCTTAAAAATTATAACAAAATTTTATTACAATTAAATTTAAAAAATTCAAACAATTCTGAAATGATTTAATGTATATTTGAACTGGAAAGATTATATAATTCGATTTTTCTTCTTTTTATTCCATAATTTCTGCAAAAATTAAATCTGTTTGAACTTTTTATTAATTTTCAATACCAAATTTTACAAGTGTGTTTTTTCAGTTTTAATTTCAACACCAAAAATTAAAAGTCAAAATAATTAAAAAAAATATTTTTCGTTTGTGCAAAATATACATGTTTCGGTTACTTTAATGGTTTATATGTGTGGAAAAAAATAAAATAATATTATGTGTCTGTGAAAAAGTGTGTTAGAATTGCAATTTTATTGCAATTTTCAAGAAAAAGTTTTGAAGTCAAATCTCTCTCTCAAGTGTGTTGAATTCACTTACTACTTGTATGTGAGAAGAGAGAGAAGTTGTTGTTGTAGAAAAATTGAGAGGCTTCCCTTCTTGTTATTCTTTGGTTCACATTATTTTGTGAAGATACAATAAATAAAATATGAAATAAAAAAAATAAAAAAATTGATTGACAAGAGGAAAAAATTAATTTTTTTTTAGTTTTTGTAAAAATTTTGCCATTAAAAAATTACTTTTGCAATTTAATTTAAAAGAATAGAAATCTGTACGTAATTGTCGTTCTAATGACATATAAAAAACAGAAATTGGTCAAAAAATGTTAAAGTTATTAAAAATTCGCCAGGCCACTAACGTGTCTCAGGCAACTAGAACAAGAAATTTAGTAACAAAATTAACATATTTTTTTTATAAAAGCTCATTTTTACTTCAAAAATACCCATATTTACTTGTATATGAGTTTTTGTCTTCGTAGGATACCGTTAACCTATTCGCAGGTATGACCAAAAAAATAAAATATTTTTAACGGCAGTTTCAAAACTCCATTTACAAATTTTTAAAAATTTTGTTAAACAAATTTTAGAATTTTTTGATCATCTGGATTTATTTAGAATATAATAGGGAATAAAAACGTGAAAAAATTATGAAAATATCTCTTAAATTTTTCCGTACCTGCGATTTAAATTTTCGAGAAAAAAAAACAATTATTTGGCAATTTTTGGCGAATGAGCTCTATTTCCTTTTTAATTTAAAAGGATCGCCATTTTTTGGACACTTTCCGCAATTACCAACGTCTATTTCTTATTTTTGGAAAACATATTTAAAAAATAATAAGGTGCGTACTTGAATTTCTTTATAAAAAAGTGCAGTGAATTTTGTAAAAGAAAAGTGTTTTTTATTTATTTTGTTTATTAAAAATAAAAGTGTTTAAACAAACACTCACATATACGTACATATTAGTTAAAATATTACTGTGTGTTTGTTGTAGTTGGTCGCTTTTCCAACCCTCACTTTATTTGACACTTGCTTTGTGTTTCGTTTTCTACTACTAGAAAATATCAACAGCGCGCTGCAGCGGGTTTGTTTACGTGGACGGACAGAATTATAGAAACTAATTTAATTTTGATAATTTGCTCATTTTTTGTGACAAAATAAAGATCTTTCGAGTTTTAAACGAAAAAAAAATTAATTAAAATTAATATTATTAATTGTGCTTATTAATAAATAACAAGTGGTGGAAATAGTGTTGTGTTTTTTGTTGATATTAAATAAATACATAGATATTAGTGTTTGCTTTTTCTTCTTCTTCATATTAACACAAAGTATACTTTGTGATATTAAAGTGGTCACTCTACTGTCGGTCAGTTTGACTATTATTGCGTTTGATTAAATTTGACAAAATTAATTTTTGTGTAATATTGATCAAATTTGTGAAAATTAATTTGTAGTGATTTGATCTGGCAACCCCAAGTATGTCAGTTATTGTAACTGGATTGACGCTAACTTTACTCCATTCCTTGTTCGATCGCCATTTGTAAGAGGACAAAAAAATCTTGTAATAAAATAAAACACGTGTGTGAAACACAAAATAAATAAAATTATAAAATATTAAATCATTAAAATTCAGGTGTGGGGTACACACACGCTTGCCGTAAAATAAATTATTGTTTGGAATAATATTTGTGAGTGTACATTTGTTTGGTAATGGCTGCACGTCTTACAAGGCAAGAAATTTTAGAAGCCCTTACTGAGAAGGGAGTTAATTACCCATCATCGGCCACCATTGCTCAGTTGCGTACTTTGTACGAACAGGAGATATCCGCTGGTAGAATGTCTATGTCAGTAAAGGATACCGAGGATATTTTGCCGGCACTAGGTGCTGCCAGCATGTGCCCGGGTGCAAAGGCATCCGCACCAACCAGTATTGAAAGTACACTGCATAATACCAAAAACGCTGCCACAGTGCCACCTGCTGCCCCTAAGCCACATAGTGAGATACCTGCTGATGAAATTACGCTTGATGCATTAATGCTGCCTGCCGCTACAGTGCCTGCCGATGAAGCAAAATCAATTGAAAATCCTGCCGAACAGATGCCTTATGTAACTGAGGGTTCTGGAGACATGTTGTCCTCGGAAAGTATGCCTGCCGACAATCAGTCATACAATAAAATCAGCGCTTATGCTAACACCCCGCTGCTAAATTTTTTAGCGCTTTCAAGTGAAGTAAGTACTATGCCTCAACCGACAGCTGCGGTCAGAACTGATGCCATAGGTTACTTATCAAAAGTAACCACCCCTACGAAGTTTTATGCTGACCCGGTGGTTCATTCTGCAGCCTCGTCGCAAAAAACTAATGCCGTCCCATCTGCCAACATGGATGATCCACTAGAGGCCGAATTAAAAACTTTGCAGTTGCGACTACAGATATTACGTGCCCAGGAAGAGATTCGGACCATTGAGGCAAATACAAATGGTCAAAGACGCCATATAGATTTAGGTGAGATTGATGCTGTTGTCCCACCATTCAGTGGTGATGACCACTATGATGTCATCAAGTGGTTTACACAATTTGAAGATTATACCGAGATGTGTGGGTACAGTGATAGAGAGCGATGCCTTGGGCTGCGACGCCGGCTTCTGGGAACGGCGAAAAATTTTGTATTCAACTTGGGCCCAATTGAATATTCACAACTGAAGTCAAGGTTGATCAAAGTGTTCCGACGTACGGTCACGCGACAGGAGGTGTATCGTCAGTTACAAGCACGTAAGCTCCTACCGACGGAATCATCCTTAAGCTATGTGATAGCAATGCAGACAATTGCAAATCAGTCCACTATTGAAGAACAGGAGCTGGTGGATTTGATTATTGACGGTATACCAGAGTCTGGGAGTCACATTACATTTTTATATGGGGCGAGCACAATGGAAGAATTAATTCGTCGCCTTGACCGCTTCGAGCAGCGACGCCGTCATACTGCTTTAACTTCGAAAAGGTTGGGGGCTGACACAAAAATAAGTTCCAGTATTAAAATGAATCCTGCCGTTCAACAAGGTGTTGCCAAAACTGCGGAAGATGCCATAAGGTGCTACAATTGCTCGCAGTATGGACATTACCAGAGTAAATGCCCTAAGCCTATCAGACCACCAAATTCGTGTTTCTATTGTGGTGTAGTGGGCCATTACCGCCAGAACTGCCCGAAAAGAAGTCGTTCCTTAGCTGCTGTTGTTGGTGACGATGAGGACAAAGCGGACCCAGTGGACGCATTCCAAATGGTGAGTGTTGCCTTTAATATTGAAGATAAGTGCACTGAATTAAAGTCAATTATTTCCCTTTTTGATTCTGGTAGTCCGGTTAGTTGCATAAAGAAGTCCATATTACCGTTTGCAGTCAATAGTGAGAAGACCGTTTCGTCATTTCGAGGAGTTGGTCGGAGTAGAATAAATTTCTTTGGTGTAGTTAAATGTAAAATAATGTTTAAAGGTTCTGTAGTAATACATAACTGTTTTGTATTGCCTGATGAGGAGGCGGTCGTACCACTGTTGATTGGTCGGGATATACTTTCTAAATTAAATATTAAACTATGTCGTTTGAAGAAAAGATATGATAAAGAAATGCTTTTGAATTTAAATTTAAATAAATCTGAAATAAGTGAACCAGTTTCAAGTGCACTTAAATCTTTTAATATTTGTAGAAGCCCACGAGGGAAGGGGGAAAAGATTCTAGCTATTAATGACAAAAACGAAATCCTCAATTTGCCTTTTTCTGATGTAAACGGTTTAGAAAATGGTAATTTTGATTTATTGAATGTTGCTACTACTTCTGAACGGTTGGGTGCATGTGTCACAATTCCTGGTTGTGATGGGGACTTGGTCGAATATTCGGGTGACCTTATGGATACAAATGGGCCTGATTTAGGAGGTGGAATTGACATTGACCCTAATCTAGGTCAATGTGATGTTGATATTATTAAGGGGGTGCTAACTGAGTGTTATTTCGATGTGACGGACATTAGGCGGGAGGAAGGGGAATATTCCATGCAAATACGTTTGATTAATGACGTCCCGGTATTCAGTGCACCCAGGAGATTATCTCATCGGGAGCGTGAGGAGGTTAGGGAAACACTTAATCGCTTGTCGCAACAGGGCATAATAAGGCCTAGTGAGTCCCCATATGCTTCCCCATTAGTATTGGTGAGGAAAAAGAATGGCACACTGCGAATGTGTGTTGATTATCGCGCCCTTAATAGAATAACGCTTAGGGACAATTTTCCGTTACCTGTAATCGAGGATTGTCTGGAGTACTTAGGGAATAAGAGGTATTTTAGTACCCTTGATTTGAAAGAGGGGTTTCACCAGGTCAGGGTTCATCCTGATTCAATTAAGTATACTGCTTTTGTTACGCCGTTTGGGCAATATGAGTTTTGTTATATGCCATATGGCTTACGCAACGCGCCTGCGGTATTTCAGAGGTTTATAACCATGGTATTGAGGGAACTTGTGGATGCTGGGAAGGTTGTAGTGTACATGGATGATATTATTATAGCAACTGAGGATATTAGAGATCACGTTGAGATATTGCGTAAGGTTTTACTTCTGTTGAGCGGACATGGGTTGAATATGGTTTAATATTGAAGATAAGTGCACTGAATTAAAGTCAATTATTTCCCTTTTTGATTCTGGTAGTCCGGTTAGTTGCATAAAGAAGTCCATATTACCGTTTGCAGTCAATAGTGAGAAGACCGTTTCGTCATTTCGAGGAGTTGGTCGGAGTAGAATAAATTTCTTTGGTGTAGTTAAATGTAAAATAATGTTTAAAGGTTCTGTAGTAATACATAACTGTTTTGTATTGCCTGATGAGGAGGCGGTCGTACCACTGTTGATTGGTCGGGATATACTTTCTAAATTAAATATTAAACTATGTCGTTTGAAGAAAAGATATGATAAAGAAATGCTTTTGAATTTAAATTTAAATAAATCTGAAATAAGTGAACCAGTTTCAAGTGCACTTAAATCTTTTAATATTTGTAGAAGCCCACGAGGGAAGGGGGAAAAGATTCTAGCTATTAATGACAAAAACGAAATCCTCAATTTGCCTTTTTCTGATGTAAACGGTTTAGAAAATGGTAATTTTGATTTATTGAATGTTGCTACTACTTCTGAACGGTTGGGTGCATGTGTCACAATTCCTGGTTGTGATGGGGACTTGGTCGAATATTCGGGTGACCTTATGGATACAAATGGGCCTGATTTAGGAGGTGGAATTGACATTGACCCTAATCTAGGTCAATGTGATGTTGATATTATTAAGGGGGTGCTAACTGAGTGTTATTTCGATGTGACGGACATTAGGCGGGAGGAAGGGGAATATTCCATGCAAATACGTTTGATTAATGACGTCCCGGTATTCAGTGCACCCAGGAGATTATCTCATCGGGAGCGTGAGGAGGTTAGGGAAACACTTAATCGCTTGTCGCAACAGGGCATAATAAGGCCTAGTGAGTCCCCATATGCTTCCCCATTAGTATTGGTGAGGAAAAAGAATGGCACACTGCGAATGTGTGTTGATTATCGCGCCCTTAATAGAATAACGCTTAGGGACAATTTTCCGTTACCTGTAATCGAGGATTGTCTGGAGTACTTAGGGAATAAGAGGTATTTTAGTACCCTTGATTTGAAAGAGGTGTTTCACCAGGTCAGGGTTCATCCTGATTCAATTAAGTATACTGCTTTTGTTACGCCGTTTGGGCAATATGAGTTTTGTTATATGCCATATGGCTTACGCAACGCGCCTGCGGTATTTCAGAGGTTTATAACCATGGTATTGAGGGAACTTGTGGATGCTGGGAAGGTTGTAGTGTACATGGATGATATTATTATAGCAACTGAGGATATTAGAGATCACGTTGAGATATTGCGTAAGGTTTTACTTCTGTTGAGCGGACATGGGTTGAATTTGAATCTAGGGAAATGTAAATTTGGGTATAGTGAACTTGATTATTTAGGATTTCACGTTAGTCAAATGGGAATTCGGCCGAATGGGGATCATATAGTGACGATTCGAGATTATCCGATCCCTACAAACGCCAAAGAGGTTCAGCGATGTTTGGGTTTATTTTCGTACTTTCGGCGCTTTGTTCCAAATTTTTCGAGAATCGCTAGACCACTTACGGACCTTACAAAAAGGGACTCTGTATTTGAGTGGACAGAGGCTTGTACCGACGCATTTTGTGAACTAAAGGATAGGTTGATTCATGCGCCTGTTCTAGCAGTGTATAGTCCTTTTCGAGACACTGAGCTGCATACTGATGCCAGTTCGCGAGGGTTTGGATCAGTACTTCTGCAGAGACAAGTGGATGGGAAATTTCATCCCGTTGCGTATTATTCTAAGTCTGCCTCGGAAGCTGAGTCTAGGTACCATAGTTTCGAATTGGAAACACTGGCGGTCATATACGCGCTAAGGAGGTTTAGGATATTTTTGGAGGGAGTAAGGTTCACAATAGTTACGGATTGCAGTTCACTGGCACTTACGTTGGGGAAGAAATTGATGAATCCTCGTATCGCTCGTTGGGCCTTGGAACTAGAGAATTACGATTATGTAATACAGCACCGGAAAGGTGAGAGGATGGCTCACGTTGATGCACTGAGTCGCACTCCCATCGCCGTAATTATGGATGGATCTGATGTGGATGTAAATATTCAAATAGTTCAAAGTAGGGACCAGGACATATTGGGAATTCGTAACAAACTAGAGAACGGGGATGTGGAAGGCTACTTCTTGGAGAACGGGTTGGTGTTTCGGCGGGGAACACAAGGGCAGAATCAATTATATGTACCTAAGGAGATGGAGGAGAATATTATTAGGCTCACGCACGAGAAGTATGGTCATGTTGGGGTGGAGAAGTGTATCAATCAGATTAGTAAACACTATTGGTTTCCAGGTATGAGGGGAAAGATAAATCACTTTATCCGGAATTGTTTAAAGTGTATTTATTATTCTACATCCAACCGTAAGAATGAGAGGCATTTGTATAATATTGAAAAAAGGCCTGTTCCTTTTGATACGCTGCACGTCGATCATTTCGGACCGTTACCGGCTATAAATTCCAAGAGGAAACATGTGTTAGTGGTAGTGGATTCGTTCACGAAGTTTGTCAGGCTTTACGCCGTAAACTCCCCGGGGACCAAGGAGGTATGTTGTGCTCTGACCAAGTATTTTGAGAATTATAGTAGACCGAGGCGTATAATTAGTGACCGGGGGTCGTGTTTCACTTCTAGCGAATTTGAGCGTTTTGTGTCCGAGCGTAACGTCGCACATGTGAGGGTGTCGGTTGCCTCACCGCAATCGAATGGCCAAGTAGAAAGGGTGAATCGCGACTTAAGGGCAATGCTAGCCAAATTGACTGAGCCGATTGATCATGCTAATTGGGTTGAAAAGCTGACTTTGGTGGAATTCGCTATTAATAATACCGTGCACAGTACTACTAAACAGACACCGAGCGTAATGTTGTTTGGGGTGGAGCAAAGGGGGGAGATTCTAGACGAACTCACCGAACATTTGCAGGAGGTTTTTGATAGGGAGAGGGTTGACCTTGATGCTATACGAGCCTCGGCAGAGGGGGCAGTTAAGAAGTCTCAGGAATATAACGCACAGTATTATGACCGAAGCCACAGGGCTGCCAGGAAATTTGAAGTAGGTGATTTAGTAGTTATTAGGAATGTTGACACTACTACTGGTACCAATAAGAAGTTTATTCCTAAATACCGAGGACCCTATATCGTTCAGAAGTACGTTGGCAATGATCGCTATGAGATAACTGACGTTGAAAATTTTCAAGTGACTCAAATGCCTTATAGGGGTATTATTGATTCAACACGGTTAAAGAAATGGCTGGAATCTAGTCCAAATGTGATTAATACCGCGTCGGGCTTCGAAGGCAACATTGACAATTGTACAGACTATGAGTATTTAGAAGACGAATGTGTAGATTATGAATTTCTCGATGAAGAAGGAATGGATTGAGGGGAGCAAGGTAGTCCAATCGAGGTCGATTGTTATGTCAGGTCGGCCGAAATTGTAGTGATTTGATCTGGCAACCCCAAGTATGTCAGTTATTGTAACTGGATTGACGCTAACTTTACTCCATTCCTTGTTCGATCGCCATTTGTAAGAGGACAAAAAAATCTTGTAATAAAATAAAACACGTGTGTGAAACACAAAATAAATAAAATTATAAAATATTAAATCATTAAAAATTACAATTTAATTTATTAAATATTATTTGAAAAAATCAGTTAGATTTTTTTTAATTTTAAAAGTAAAAAATTTTGGAAATTATTAATCAATAATAAATTAAAGTTGTTATTTTTAAACTTGTAATTTATATAAAAGAAAAAGTAGTAAACATGTCTATTACACCACTTGACCGTTTTATTAGAGCTTCGGATGCTCTTATCCAGTTTGAAGCCGAATTTAATAATACTCGCGAAGAAGTACATACTGCGTTCGCAATAGGGTTTCACAGAGATGATTTGAATAAGTTGTGGGACCTTGTTAAATCGACATATGAACAATGTCTAGATTATTTGACGACCTCTGATGATACTGAGGTGATGTGAGGCATTGATTTGTATTTCTTTGAGTGTACTTATATACTTTGTCTCAATTTGAAAATACTCAAAAATTGTATGAATATTTTCTAAGTATCTATGAAATTAAAAGCATACAAAATGTCATAGCAGAACAAGCAAGGTACAATTATTAGAAAGTACGTTCTCAATTATACATTCCCTATAACGTCAAACAAAAGAAAATTAGAAAAAAACAAAACGAAATGTCTAAGACAAAAATAAATTAATTAAACAGATTTTTGTGTATTTACTTTTTTTCGTGAAATATTTAATTCAAATTAAATTTTTTCCAAATAAATATGTGTTAGTTTTAATATAACGTGCAAAACATCGCGAAAACAAAATAAAAAGTGATGAGAGTAAATGCGTTATTTGACGTTGTAGGGGTAAATATTGAAAACTCTCCCTAATAATTGTACCTGGTTGGTTCTACCATGACAAAATGTTAGAATTTTTTCATTTGAAAATTAAATTCGAAAGGGAGTGAACCGATTTTATTTAATTTGAAATAATATTTTATATAAAGGAAGACAATTAAATAAACAATCGAAGAAGAAAATAATCTTCTATAAAGGACATTATTGTAGCATAATACTGAATTTTATCATTCTAAGGTAAGATCAAATTTATAGTGAAATATATGGTTTTTTGTGTAATTTTATATTACAAAGAAAAATTTCTCTTTAGATTTTGAAAATTTGTTCTCCAAATTACCTTTGTTCCAGTTAACATCCAGATTCGAGAATCAAGATATATTAAAGATTATTCAACTCAAACTTAAATAACTGTACGATGCTGTTTTTCAATTTTAAAGTACCAGAACCTTCAAATATTCTTTTACGTCGCTCATCAGCAGGAAAATATCCTAAACGGTTACGATCTATATATGACAAAAGGCCACCATAAGAGTGCTTTTTAAATACACAAAACAACTTTTATAAAGCTACTAAATTTGTCCACCAATTATCTGATTCTTCTTAAACTAACCATTATGTAAAATATTTTAATCCTTAAACTAATTCCCTAATTTTACCATTAACTAAAATACTTTAATTTCTTAAATCAATTCCTTAAAATAACTATTAACTAGAAGAAAAACTTTATTCTTAAATTAACGAAATATTCTTAAAACTAACTAACTACAAAAAAAAACTTATTTTTACTTAATTAATTACTTAAAACTTAACATCTTTAAAATTTAAAACAACATCTTTAATATTTAAAACTATTATCAAAATATGTAAATTTTTTTTAATTACATTATTTAGAATTGTATTTTTTTTTTACACAATCAATTTTGCTATTTATATTTGAGTGAAAATTATATTCTTATATACATAAATCTTCGATCATAATAATTTAAAGACATCCTCGAACTTCAGGCCTGAATTCATCGTGGAACATTTAAAAATTTGTGAGTTTTAAAATTTAAAATAATGAAATTTTCACTCTTATAAAATATAAAACAACCCCTATTTGTATATTTGTTCAACATTCAGATTATGAGTACAAAAAATATTTGAGTATTTTAATTTGAAAGTTTGAATTTTGAGTAAATATAAATACATTAATATATCCACACAAACATTTTAATATAAAATATACTAAAATAATGTAAATATGTAGTTTATGATTTATTTAGTTATTTTTATTTGTTTTATTTAAATAAACATTAATTTATGTTAAATTTTAAAATGAAATTAACAGCGTAAATTTGTTATCTTATTCCATGAACGGTTAACGGTGGTAGGTCAAGTAGTTTCTTATAGGGCTATTTAAGAGATAAATAAAATAGTATGGTAGGGTCTATAATAACAATGCGAATTCAAATGTTCCTAATAACTCTAATTCTGCCAATAATGACATCCCACGTAATTTGACTCCTTTGATTTCTTTACAAGAACCATTTATTGGTGAAAAAGTCTCTAATATTATTAGAAATTGGAAAGTTAAATCTTCTGGCTGTGAGGATCAAATGACAGTAGACGATTTTGTTTATAGAATAAATGTATTGACTACGAATAATCTGAATGGAAATTTTGATCTTTTGTGCAAACATGCACACAGTTTGTTTGAAGGTAAAGCTCTGGACTGGTACTGGCGCTATCATCGCCGTGACAATGAACTGGATTGGTTTTCCTTAACTAGAGCTTTACGAGACCAATATAAGGGTGAATATACCGATTTTGATATAATGGAAGACATTCATAGACGTAAACAGCGAACTAATGAAACATTTGATGATTTCTTTAACTCAATTTCTGCATTAACTGACAGACTTAAAAATCCTATTTCAGATGGTGACTTATGTGCGATTTTAGTTCGGAATCTTCGAACTGAAATTCGACACGAACTTTTACATTTAGACATTTCGACTTCGATGTGAAGTAAAGAAACACGAAAAATTTGTGAATGATATTTCTTCTTATGAATCACGTAGATCTGCAAAAGTTCGTGTAGCTAAAATCGACACAAACAGCGAGATAAATATTTTAGAATCCTCTGAAGATAATACAGACATTTGTGCAATTCGTGCTAACAGTAAGTGTTGGAATTGCGACAAGCAAGGACATAACTACATTAAGGTGGACCTTATTTTTTTATTTTCGATTTTCCAAAAACGAAGGGCAGTTTTGTGTGAGGTTAGGATAAAAAAAAATCTGAAAAAAATTTGGGCTCGATCGGTTAAAAATTGGCGTGCCGCACGAGGGTCAAAGTTCGTGAGAACGAAATTATGGGTAAATGGATAGAAAAAGGTGCATAACTACTCAGGAGTCACCCGTAGGTAGGTAAAATGTATGAGCAACCCCCATTATTTTCGTACCCCCAATATTTTTCTAGAACAAACATACCCCCTATCTCCAACCGTTCAGGGGGTCCCCATACAAAACAACTGAATTTTCACGAAAATTTTCCAATATAGAAAAAAAATATATACAATTACTATTACAATAAAATAAATTAGTTTATTGATGTTATTTATGAATAATTATGTTATGCTATATTAAATTTCTTTTTTCAAAACTCGGATATTTTTTGCGATAATCACCGACAACTTGAATCAAATATTGCTTTTCCTCTTCGTTCCTGCACAATATTTTATTGTAGTCCTCCATCATTTTCACGCCTCTTTCAGCGGTGTCGTTTACTACGTGAATTTTTTCAACAATTTTTAGTGCTTGCTGATAATCTTCGCACTGTGGCCACGTTTCCGGCGGATATCGTATAAATTCATGCGGCAAGTTGAAGCGTAGAAAAAAGTTTATAGTTTTCACAGTTACGAAAGCGCTCAAGTCATTCGACAAAAATTGCTCAGTTACTTCTGCAAAATTAACAGCAATTTTTTTCATGCTTCGGATAGGTCCTTCATCATCTTCATCCCAATCATCATCTTCTTCTCCAGTTTCTTCTCCAGTTTCTTCATCAGTTTCTTCATCAGTTTCTTCATCTTTTTCAAGTTGAACTTCCTTGTCTTTTTCTTCAAGGATTTCTTTTCCATCATATATGCACATAATTGCCAACATTTTTCGTTTTATGTCACACGAAACATCTGAATCAAAGTAGGCGAGAGCTATAGCCTCCTCCGCCAGATACCACAAATGTCTGATAAACTTTGTTACCATTACTTTTGACAAATTCTTATCCAAGTCTGCATATGAGTGAAGTGCTTTCAAAAAGTTGAAGTCCTGATTGGGCGCTTTGACAGCTTCAGTACAGCGATACCAGACTTTCACGTACAGACGAACAATAAACACACAGACATCTCGAATTCCATCCAATTGTGACTTTGCCAGTTTAAATTGGTCTCTGAACATAAATATTTTCAGTGAATAAATTGCTTTAGACATCCATCGTGCGTGGTGAATAGGTATGAGTTCTTTAAACTTATATTCGCCAAAATCGCCTCCAAGGAATAAAACAACCAGTTCCAATAGTTCCTTATAGTCGTTACGACGTTGTCTTTTCTGTAGTTGGACCATGCAAAAAGTAATGATGTCATCTGGAGCAGTAATTAATTTCGAAGCAACGATATCATCGCTCACTCCAGTTTCGAATGCATTCTGATTGATTTTTTCCCAATTCTGCTGGAAACGGCGAAACAGAGAAACATCTGGAGCAAAAGTTTTTCCAATTTTTTCTTCGAACACTGCTCTTAGCACCAATTCATATATGTGATGTCTACATGGAAGATGCATCAAATCTCTCTCTAATAACTGTTCAAGTAAAACTGCAGCTCCTGCAAATTCACCGGTGTTTGATGATGTCGTGTCAAAAGACATGGCTTGAACTCGTTTCGAAAGGTTCCATTCTACCAGTAGTTGATAAACGGCCGCTGCAATATGTTTGCCTTTTCCACAATCTAGTTTTGGAACGCCTAATATTTGTTCGATTTCGCCATTAGTTACAATAACCGGAAGGCGATAAATCTTATTCATTCCTGTAATGTCTTCCAGTATTTTGCCATCCCAGTGCACTACAAAAAATGCTGTTGCCTTCAACTGTAATGGAATAAAATATTTATATTAGTATTGAAATTAAATTGGTATAAGAAAAGTAACCTTACATGTAAGTTCTCCTTTACAAAATCAGCGATTTTTTGTCGATTTGCAGTACGGTATCTTCGAATTGACGAGCGATTTAATACCAAATTTGATACGTTGTGATCAAGTCCTTCAGCTACTGCAGCCATTAAATGCATTGCATTTCGGTCAGATATCATGCATTTATCCAAAGCAGAAACGATCCGTTCATTGATAAATAACTGTGTTCCTCTTTTAACAACTTCTGAAGCCGACGGTAGAGCGTCCACTTCCAATTCCATTCCACCAGCGCCAACATTGCCTGACGATTCGGTAGATAATGTGAATTGCACTGTACCCATTGCTAAGGTATTAATTTTAGTAGTTGCTCGTAATCGCCGTTCATCTGCCTCTTCTTGTTCCAATTTTCGTTTTTCAATGCCTACAAGAGCCATGTCAATGCCAATCATGCTGCCTGGGCGGCCTTTTTTCCTCTGTGCAAGCAAAAACTTTTTATCCTCCTCTATTTTAATCGTGGTGAGTGCATTAACATGAGCAATATCGAAGAGATCGTCTAATTCTTCGACAAACTTATCCTCTTTTACTTTATGCGACGTTCCTCCTCTTGTTCAATTTCCTCCACTTCTGGTACAGCTTCTCAATTTGCTTTATGACCGAAGACTTGTCTCGGGTCGGAATTCGTGCTTTATTCCAGAAAAGGAGCACTTCGTTTGCAGCCATTGTTGTACTTTTTCACACTTCCAATTTTAGTGTACGAGTGTGAAAAAAAATACACCAAGAACTTTTTTAGACGGCAATTTTGATCCCAACAGCTGCGGAATAACATATTCAATCAAATAAATGTTATGCTGTTGCGATCTCAAATTAATTTTTGTCGTTGATGATGCCATTGCAATTCAAATGCGAACCTGTTCTATTGAAAAATTTAGTTTTTAGGTTTTAGTTTTAATTGTTTTATTTCTTTGTACTCACTTTTTCCAGAACTACTGTTAGTTTTAATTTAAATGAAGAATTATTCACTTTCACAGCTCATAAATTTACTTTAAAATTACAGTTATTTTTTAATTTTTTGTCACAGTTTGTATGTTTTATTTATAAAAGTCATAGAACAACTAAAAAATGTTATGCAAATGTTTCTCAATGAATTTAGGTAAGTTTTTAAAATTCATTGAATATATTTTTACCTATATATAATCTTCGTAAAAAACCAATAAAAATATAACTGAAATTTAGATTTATATATCAGGTCGAAATAAAATACTTTCGTGTTTTTTCAATGGGTTTTTCAATGTTGTTTGGAAAATTTGACAATATTTAGTAATATTGCCTGTTATATTATTACTTAAAAATGAATACGTGGAATATAAGCCATAAAACAAAAATAATTTTCATGGAATTAAAAATGTAATGTTTTTAAAAATTTTAAATATTACTTGTCTTAGGTACAACCGCTCATTATTAAAGGGGCATTTTATGATTACATTGCTAAATAAAATAAAACTCAATGAACAAGCCAATTGGTCTATTCACTTTTTTGCGTTCTTTGACAATAGAAATGGGTGTTTAATTAATGTTAGTAAAATGTGAAGAGTAATTCACGAAATGAAGTTTAGAACATATTTATACTTTGTGTAATTCCATTAATTTTTAATTTGGAAAATTTTCGTGAAAATTCAGTTTTTTTGTATGGGGACCCCCTGAACGGTTGGAGATAGGGGGTATGTTTGTTCTAGAAAAATATTGGGAAAAATGTATGGTTGCTCATACATTTTACCTACCTAGGGGTGACTCCTGAGTAGTAATGCACCTTTTTCTATCCATTTACCACCAATTTCGTTCTCACGAACTTTGACCCCCGTGCGGCACGCCAATTTTTAACCGATCGAGCTGAAATTTTTTTCAGATTTCAGATTCAGGGAAACGGGCTGAAGGATGTCCGACGACCATAGAGCGGACATCCAAAACTAACGAAACAGCAACATCACTAACTTTGAATAATAACATCAAAACTAAGACTGAATTTCAACATCTATTAAGACCATACCATATTCGATTAGCAGAATACGAGAAAGCTCGTAAAAGAATATTTAATGATAAAATTAAATCGAAACGTTCATCACAGCGTATACGAAATTTTTACAAAAAACTGAAAGCATTTAGAGCGTTATTTCACCCATAATTTCACAAGACAGTGATAGTCGGCCATATATTAATTTGAAAATAGATAATGTTAGACATTTTGCGTTATTAGATAGTAGCGCTAACAAAAGCGTAATTGGTAGTGAATTAGCTTCTGAGACAAAAACTAACAATGGTTTTAGAAAGTGGTAATGTACGAACTGCAGATGGTCAAAGACAGAATGTTTTAGGTACTGTGATAATGAACGTTAACTTTCAAGGAATTTTTAGTTATACCGTCAATACAACTAAATATAATCTGTGGTTTTGATTTTTGGAAAACTTTTGGTTTGAAAATTTCAGTTCCAGATATTATGGAAATTAACTGTTCAACAACAGAATCTGATAAGATAATTTTGACACCCGAGCAGAAACTTCGACTAGACAAAGTTATTTCTACTTTTCTGAAATAGAGGGATTAGGTTGTACGACTTTACTTGAACACTATATTGACACGGGAGATGCGAAACCTATAAAACAGAGATTCTATCCAATTTCTCCGGCTATTGAGAAACAACTTTGTGGTGAGTTATGGTATGGTATGGTATTCTGGCAGCCGTCCAAAACCTTAGGTATTGTTCAGCTCATTTGGGTCCAATAAACGTTCCCTTTGTGATACCTGAAAGGAGAATAAAAACAGAAAGGAAGAAAAAGGAAAATAGAAGTTAAAGAAAAGGGAAATCTATAGTTTGAGTCATAGTGAAGTTAACAAGAGTAGAGTGTAAAGAAAAAGAGGAGGAGGAGAGGAGTTAGGAATTCAAAGAATTCGAAAAACGCAGACCATCATGGGATGGTTGCTGGATCCCTAGAAGGTAAAATTTGCGTGACCGGTCTTATCAACCATCCGCTTTCCCTGATAAACGCGTCTATACACCTTAGTTCCTTTACAGATAACCCGGAAAGGGTACTGACGAATCTCTCACCTAAGAGCCTAGCACGTAGATCACCCAGTGTCGGGCAGTTACAAAAGAAGTGTACGATGGTTTCTTCCTCTTCCTCGTTCTGACAACTTCTACAGAAGTCATGATGAGGTAACCCAAGTCTTGCGGCATGAGTCCCGAAAGTGCAGTGACCGGTGATCATCGCCACCAAGTTGCTCAGACGTATTCGTTGTAATCGAAGTAGATACGACGTGCGTTTACAGTCCAACGCAGGCCATATCATCCTCGTAGTGGTACAAGTGGGTTCATTACCCCACCTTGCTTGGGCAAGTTCGTAATACGCGTTTTGTATCAATTCCTTGCAGGTTGATAACGGGATTCCACAGAGGAAGTCTATTTCGTCGTCTGACATCAAGGCTCCTCTTCCCGCCAAGTAATCGGCAATACAATTGCCCTCATTGTCCCTGTGTCTACGTACCCATGTGAGTACAACTGTCGAATGTCTCGCCATCTCATTTAAGGATGTCCGGCATTCCTGGACCATATTCGATGTTGTGTAAACACCTACCAGGGATTTAATTGCGGATTTACTATCAGTATATATACGGATATCTCGACCAGATACACTGTAATATCTGAGCCAGTTTGCCGCTCTTCTAATGGCCGATATTTCAGCCTGAAGGATGCTGCATCCATTAGGGAGCCTAAAGGATATTCTTATTCCGAATTCAGGAATGTATATGCCCCCGCCCACTCTATCCCCCTTTTTGGACCCATCCGTATAGATCGATAGCCTCCTTTCATCGACAGGGAGACCATCAACAATCTCCATACTGGATGGGATAGAGAAACCGAAATTCCTCAGGAGGATGGGTTTGGGGGTACAGTAATCAATAAGATCAGGAAGATTTCGTAAGTTTCCTATTATGCACGCATGTCCATAGGACCTGAATTTCCATGCGTTGCAGGCCTTGAGCCTAAAGGCCGTGTTTAATGCCAATTGCCTGGCCATTAGATCTACTGGAATCCAATTGAGTAGAGTAAAAAGCGATTTTGTCGCGGTAGTTCGCAATGCCCCTGTTATCAGGATTGCCATACGTCTCAATACCCTTTCAAAGAGTATGCGATTGGAGGCCTTATCCATTGCCTTCCACCAGACAGAGACCCCATAAAATAGTATTGGTTTAGTAACCGTATCGACTAGCCAATTCATGTTCCAGGATCTAATACCCCATTTTTGCAGATATACATAGCCGTCATGGCCTTAGCTGCTCTTGCCTCTACGTTGAGTTTCCAGGATAATTTCCTGTCAAGTATAATACCCAGGTATTTTGCACTATCCGAGAGCGACAGTTCAGTGCCGCTTAGTCGGGGTAGCGTAAAGTTAGGAATCTTATTCCGTAAAGAGAACAGTACAAGTTCAGTTTTACTGGGATTTACACTCAAACCACTATCGTTTAAGGCCAAGTTCCACAGAAGTGGAGATAGGACACCCCCCTGGGGAGTGCCTCTTTTGGCAGATCTGGATATCGTGGTCGTTCCAATTTTAGAACGGATGATCCTATAATTCAGAAGGTACCTAACGAACCTAACTACTGATTGTTCAAGTCCTAGTGAATCCAGGGATGACATGGTTGCAGATTTCACATTGTTAAATGCCCCTTCTATATCCAGAAAGGCGACAAGTGTGTAATTGCGGAATTCGATAGATTTCTCGATATACCCTACTAGTGAGTGAAGTGCCGTCTCAACCGATTTCCCCTTTGTATAGGCGTGTTGAGAGGGAGATAATAATCCCTGGCCAACTGACATTCTTATATGATGTCAATAATTCTTTCCAGGGTTTTAAGCAAAAAGGATGATAGACTTATTGGCCTAAAGTCCTTTGCCTTGGTATGTGAAGCCTTTCCACCCTTAGGTATAAAAGTCACATTGCATTCGGTCCATTGATTAGGTATGTAGGACCATGAGAGACAGGCTTGAAATATCGTAATCAGCCATGGTGTAACTAATTCTGCATTGTTTTGCAGGTCAGCAGGTATGATACCATCAGGACCCGGAGATTTGTATGGATCAAAGCTCCGAATGGCCCAGAGTAGCTTATCCTCGTTAATCTCAATTGAAGATGATATTCTATCATGGTGTGGGGATTCATATGCCATGCTAAATGGCAGGCTTCCCGGAAAGTGAGTGTCCATGAGTACTTCAAGAGTCTCTTGTCCACTGGTGGTCCATTTACCGTCCTGTTTCTGGATATAACCCTGAACGGTTGGTGATTTAGACAGAATCTTGCGCAAACGGCTAGTTTCAGAGGAGCTTTCGACGCCGCTACAAAAGTCCCTCCATGTCTTCCGTTTTGCATTTCTGACCAGATTTTTGAATTTATTCAGTGATGACTTATAAGTTGACCTGATCTTTTAGCATCATTGAAGAGTTTGCGACATCTCGTCCTGGTGTCCGCTATTTCTGGTGACCACCATGGTGGTCGCTTTTTTCCTCTTTGTACAGAGGATGCACAAGTGTGCTTAGTAGCCTCATTAATGGAATTCGTAAGTGTATCTACAGCCCTTACAATGTCCTCAGTATCGTTAATTGTGGGAGATTGGGGTAGGAGTTCAGATAGAATACGTCGATGCTCATCCCATCTTGTCCTCCTCCTATTTAAAAAGGGTTCAACCCTATCTGGTTTCCTATTGATGGAGAAAACTAAATAACGATGATCGGAGAAGGAACAGTCATTTGAAACCTTCCAGTCTCTGATCATGTAAGAATGGCTTGCACTGACAAGCGTGATATCAAGAACCTCTTGTCTATTTGCAACTACAAAAGTAGGTTCTGAACCTCTATTGGTTATCACTAGATTATAATCCAATATAAAGTCTAATAGAAACTCACCTCGAGCGTTTGTATCCGAGCTTCCCCAGATAGTGTGATGGGCATTGGCATCAGCCCCTATGACCACAGGAGTCCGGGAGCGATTTGCAGCACTCATCATTTTCCTCACCAAGTTGTTAGGTGGTGGGTCGACCTGATCATGGGCCATGTAGCATGAGAGAAGCCATATTTTATATGACCTCGTCTCCCATACAGCGGTTACTGTATCCTCATCGCTATAATCATTTAGAATGAAGATATTAAGATAGTTTTTAGCCAATATGCAAGATCTAATTTTACCTGTGCCTTTTTTGTACAAAAGCTTGTACCCTTCTTCGTTGAGTCCCTTGATTTCGCCATTGCAAATCCAAGGCTCCTGGACCAACGCGATGTCCTCCCCATTTTCAGTAATGTGGAGGAGTAGTGCAGCAGAAGCTGCCTTAGAGTGATGAAGGTTCACCTGGATCACCTTCACCATGATCGGGGTCGTAGATGACGGTTATGTCCACGTCTCCTGGATCAGAGTCCAGAAGAGCGTCCTCGTCCTCCACTTCACCCATACAACGGAATAGATCCCCAACCATACCGGAGTTTGATTGGGTCTCCATGACATGATTCCCGCTCTGAATGTACGCAAGGATCTCCTCAGGTTCATGTGGTTCCGCCGGTATAACTGCGAGTGATCTCGGTCTGCGAGGTATCTCACTTACCGGTATCACGTCCAGTTTCGCGCCGGGCCACAATTCCCCTAGGGACGCGATTGCTAACTTTAGCAATAAAGCTGAGCGGTCATTGGTACACGCTAGCAGTTTTACATGGCCTTGGTACCAGCCAGCATCGTCGTTTTGCGGGGATGGACCGGGATTCTCCTTGAGAATCTTCCAGTATACCCCCAGCATATCCTGACGGATTTTCAGCCATTTCTCCTGGGAGATAGCTCCGTCTTCAACACTCCTGTCGATAATCGCCCTTACAAGTGGGTTGCGAGCAACTTCACTGTAAGGCCTTCTTACCACGCGAGCCTCTTGCTTCGGACGTTTAGTCTTCGGCTGTTGATTTTGCTGTTGAAGCAGTTCCTCCTCAGAGCGTTGCCGTTTGGGCCCAGCAGATGCGCCTTGGTTCGCTGCATCTGCGCTTGGAGGAGGATTTGAACTGTCCAGCTCAGCCAGTTGGGCCTTAGCCCAGCTAAGTTTCGACAGTTCGTCGATATTAAGCGCATCGGCCGACTTGGATCCAAGCCGATCGATAATGCGCATGGCGGCACGCCTTTGCACGAAAGCCCTCCTAGATGGTTCTTTGCGAATGGGGGCGTTCGGTTCTGCCGTAGTGGCGGGTGGGGCTCCGGTGGTTGGACCCGACTTCTGGTTCGACGATCCAACCTGTAGCATCTTCGCAGAGACATCTGTCTTATCGACAGTGTCCAACAAAGGGTTTTTTGCTGGTATATTACCAGCGAGGGCTAATGCAGCTTTGGAGGTGCTCGGCTTGAAATCCAAGGCTACCTCGCTGCCTTTAGTCAAACTGTCACCAGAAGGTTGGACTGCTGACTGTTTGCAATCAGCCAGCATAGGTTTCCCCTGCTGGCCTTTCGCTGTTGTTTGTTTTTGTTGTTTATTGTTATTTGTAGTTTTGTTCATTTTGATCCCACGAGTATGCGCGTAACACTCCATGCATTAAGCGAAAACTGTATTACAACCGACCCGTGCCCTGGCGTCGGAGGGGAGCTGTTAGCGACTAGTTTTCTTTAACCACTTACTAGCCATTCAGGTGGTGAGTTAAATAGGATGTTATCTCTTGGTGTTATTGAAGAGGCACCTTGGTCTTCACCGACTGTGGTGGTTGTTAAACCAGGAAAAATTAGAATGTGTGTGGATAGTAGAAAATTAAATTCAGTGACAGTTAAGGACGCCTACCCTATACTGAACATTGATGGACTAATATCTAGACTTCCTTCAGTTCATTGCATATCCAAAATTGATTTAAAAGATGCCTTTTGGCAAATTAAACTGGAGGAAAGTTCAAGACCTAAGACAGCTTTCACAGTCCCTAATCAGCCTTTGTATCAATTTACAAGGATGCCGTTTGGACTGTGCAATGCACCGCAAACGTTGTGCAGACTTATGGACATGGTTATTCCGTATCAGTTAAAGTCACACGTGTTTGTGTATTTGGACGACCTTTTGGTAG
This sequence comes from Calliphora vicina, assembly GCF_958450345.1. NCBI lineage: Eukaryota > Metazoa > Arthropoda > Insecta > Diptera > Calliphoridae > Calliphora > Calliphora vicina. The sequence continues at coordinate 89,976,329 of NC_088783.1, forward strand.
TTTCGGAAAATTTAACTATAAATGTTAAGAAAAGTTGCTTCGGTCTCAATAAGGTTAAGTATCTCGGATATGTAGTTGGAAATGGCACATTACAGGTAGATGAAGACAAGGTTAGGGCTATACAAGAATTTCCGGTACCGAAATCTATTCGTCATTTGAGACGATTTTTGGGAATGACAGGTTGGTACCGACGTTTCATTCAGGACTATTCATTTTTGACTTTTCCACTAACAGAACTTTTAACTAAAAAGAAAATTTTTAAATGGACAGATGATGCTCAAACGGCTTTTGAAAAATTGAAGACAAGATTGACAACTGCGCCTTTATTAGTACATCCCGATTATAGAAAACCATTTATATTACAATGTGATGCTAGCACATATGGCATTGGAGCTGTATTAGCTCAAAAAGACAGCGACGGTGTAGAAAGGCCTATTGCGTTTATGTCTCAGAAGTTAAATAAAGCCCAGCGGAATTACACTATTACTGAGTTGGAATGTTTAGCAGTTGTAATGGCTATAAAAAAGTTTAGACCCTACATTGAAGGTCAAGAATTTAAAGTAGTAACCGACCATGCCAGTTTAAAATGGTTAATGGGACAAAGGGATTTATCTGGTCGTTTGGCTAGATGGTCTTTAAAACTGCAAGGGTTTGACTTTTCGATTGAACATAGGAGTGCTAAAGAAAATATTGTACCCGATACTCTTTCACGAGTACACGAGGGTGAAGACTTTGTAGAATCCATTGAACTGGAAACACTTCCGACGATAGATCTAAATTCTGAAGCATTTGATAGCAGCGAATATTCTAAATTAAGAGAAGACTTTTCTAAATCAGAATTTCCAGACTTCAAAATTATTGACAAGTACATTTATAAACGGATTGAGTTTAGTTCTGGTGAATTAGATGAATCTAATTCTTGGAAACTTTTTGTTAAGGATTATATACAAAATTGTGAACTGTGCAAAACATCTAAAGCACCCACTAATATTTTGAGACCACTATTAGGGCAAATGGTTCAAAAAGACAGACCATTTCAACGCTTATATATTGATTTGATTGGACCTTTGCCGAGAACAAAAACTGGACATATAGGAATTCTCATAATATTAGATCATTTTTCAAAATTTACATTTTTAAAACCATTAAAAAAATTAATTTCAAGACATATTATTGATTATCTTCAGAAAGAAATTTTTTCATGCTATGTAGTACCTGAAACCATTGTTTCAGATAACGGTTCTCAGTTTATAAGTAAGGACTTTGAAATTTTTTTGAAAAATAATGGCGTGGATCATGTATTGACTGCAGTTTACAGCCCGCAGGCAAATGCTAGTGAGTGTGTAAATCGTTCGATAAATGAGGCGTTAAGAGCTTATGTAAGAGAAGACCAACGAGATTGGGATAAATATATTCCAAGCAGTAATTGTTCCTTACGCAATAGTATACACCAAAGCATTGGCAGTTGTCCATATAAAATTGTTTTCGGGCAGACAATGATGTCGCATGGAAAGGACTATGACTTACTACGTAAATTGAATCTTTTGGCAGAAACAGATACAGCTATTGAAAGACAAGACGAATACATGTTGATACGAGAAAAAATTCGAGAATATATGCGCAAAGCATATGAAAGAAATGCAAGAATTTATAACTTACGGACTCGCGTTAGAAATTTCACCGTGGGACAAGATGTTTACCGACGGACATTTCCACAAAGTATAAAGGCTCAACATTTTAATTCCAAATTAGCTCCCGTTGGAGTAAAAGCTAAAATCATACGGAAAATTGGTCAAGTTTATTATGAACTTCAAGATGAAGGTACTAATGTGAAGGGGACATATCATGCTAAAGATATTTGGGTTTAAATTAATAAAACTTCTTCGTTTCTTTGCCTTTTACAGATCCAGTATTTTGAGGTAAAACTCAAAAACTTTATCTGTTTTGTGAGGCATTGATCCTAATTTGTATTTCTTTGAGTGTACTTATATACTTTGTCTCAATTTGAAAATACTCAAAAATTTTATGAATATTTTCAAGGCTTATTAATCAGGTGAGAGCGTCTCGGCAACAAATACAACAAAGACAATATTTTTTCATTGTCAAACGACTGAGAATGTCAAAATATGTTGTTGCACATGAAAACTGTAAAACCAAGCAAACAAACAAAATGATGTTATTTTGGTCATCCATTGGACTTTTGAGGATTAAATTTCACTGCTACTCACCTCATTTTATTGTTTAATGTGTTTTCTTTAATTTTTCTTACACAATTCTTTGTTTAGACTAAAATTTACAAAATTGAAAACTTTTCAATATTTTCTGTTTCAATTATTTTTTTTAATGACAACAAAAAAAGTAAAGAAAGTTTGACAATCTCAAACTCAACATAAACAAATAAATAAAAATCAGCTGTGTTCGTAACTTCACCTTATTAATACACCTTGAATATTTTCTAAGTATCTATGAAATTAAAAGCATACAAAATGTTAGAATTTTTTCATTTGAAAATTAAATTCGAAAGGGAGTGAACCGATTTTATTTAATTTGAAATAATATTTTATATAAAGGAAGACAATTAAATAAACAATCGAAGAAGAAAATGATCTTCTATAAAGGACATTATTGTAGCATAATACTGAATTTTATCATTCTAAGGTAAGATCAAATTTATAGTGAAATATATTGTTTTTTGTGTAATTTTATATTACAAAGAAAAATTTCTCTTTAGATTTTGAAAATTTGTTCTCCAAATTACCTTTGTTCCAGTTTGGAACAAAGGATAAACATCCAGATTCGAGAATCAAGATATATTAAAGATTATTCAACTCAAACTTAAATAACTGTACGACGCTGTTTTTCAATTTTAAAGTACCAGAACCTTCAAATATTCTTTTACGTCGCTCATCAGCAAGAAAATATCCTAAACGGTTACGATCTATATATGACAAAAGGCCATAAGCGTGCTTTTTAAATACACAAAACAACTTTTATAAAACTACTAAATTTGTCCACCAATTATCTGATTCTTAAACTAACCATTATGTAAAATATTTTAATCCTTAAACTAATTCCCTAATTTTACCATTAACTAAAATACTTTAATTCCTTAAATCAATTCCTTAAAATAACTATTAACTAAAAGAAAAACTTTATTCTTAAATTAACGAAATATTCTTAAAACTAACTAACTAAAAAAAAACTTATTTTTACTTAATTAATTACTTAAAACTTAACATCTTTAAAATTTAAAACAACATCTTTAATATTTAAAACTATTATCAAAATATGTAAATTTTGTTCTCATTAATCTTTAATTTACATTATTTAGAATTGTAATTTTTTTTAACACAATCAATTTTGCTATTTATATTTGAGTGAAAATTATATTCTTATACACATAAATCTTCGATCATAATAATTTAAAGACATACTCGAACTTCAGGCCTGAATTCATCGTGGAACATTTAAAAATTGGTGAGTTTTAAAATTTAAAATAATGAAATTTTCACTCTTATAAAATATAAAACAACCCCTATTTGTATATTTGCTCAACATTCAGATTATGAGTACAAAAAATATTTGAGTATTTTAATTTGAAAGTTTGAATTTTGAGTAAATATAAATACATTAATATATCCACACAAACATTTTAATATAAAATAATACTAAAATAATGTAAATATGTAGTTTATGATTTATTTAGTTATTTTTATTTGTTTTATTTAAATAAACATTAATTTATGTTAAATTTTAAAATGAAATTAACAGCGTAAATTTTTTATCTTATTCCATGAACGGTTAACGGTGGTAGGTCAAGTAGTTTCTTATAGGGCTATTTAAGAGATAAATAAAATGGCATGGTAGGGTGGGTACAGATCTTTGAAGAGGTAATAACATCTTATCCTCTTCCTTATAGTTTTCCAATTCAATTTTATTTTTTTTATTTGTTTATTTTTATGTTTGTCGGTTGTGGAAATATTGCTGCCTTTTCAAATTAAATAAATTTTGTATCGAATCTAAATCCAATTAGATAAATTTTATTTTTTTTATTTGTTTATTTTTATGTTTGTCGGTTGTGGAAATATTGCTGCCTTTTCAAATTAAATAAATTTTGTATCGAATCTAAATCCAATTAGATAAAGATAAGAACCATCCCAATTTCCCTGAGCACGGCCGGAACAACAGGTAGCAAAGTCTTTAGATAATTGGAGCCTTAGTGGTCTGTCCGTTACAGAGACTAGCTCGAAATATCAGAATACGTATAGATCGTTTATTAACTGTTCGGGTAAAATTGCTGAGAAAATTCATCAGTTAGCTTCAGTGACTAAGTCAACTGATTCGCCAACAGTGAATCAGAATATTTGTGTCGGTCATCATAATTTGACTTTACCTTGTGACGTAGATATGTTTGAGGGTGATTATCTTTCATGGCCTGCCTTTAGGGATTTGTTTACGGCCTTATATATAAATAGTTCGCGTCTTACAAATATTGAACAATTATGCCACTTACTGCGTAATGCATGAAACACATTGAAGACAGCAGGCTACCAACTACAATCTGACAAAATTAGAATACACACGTTTATATGAAGACGATTCTTTTGACGACAGCACAGCTACACGACCACACGATTGCTTTTGCCGCTGTAGCCGAATTAAACTAATTTCTATTTCTATCAACTACAAAGAAGAAATAGTGTTGCTAATATAATAAAAAATGTAAATCAAATGAGTGCTTAAAAAAAATATATTTTTATTACTTAATTAAGAGAAGTTTTTGATAACCATATTGATATAAATTAATAACAGGTACATAATTAATTATAACCATATATATATGTTTACTCAAAATAATTGTTTAAATCTTAATTACTTTGGAATTTTGTACGGTTATTTTTTATTGAAGTGGCACCACTGAATTATAAATCAGCTGTTTACTTTGTAGCTGTCGTCTTTAAAATAATTCAGTAGCTGACACACGACTACAACTCCAGCCAGCAGAATTTGTGTTCGTGTAGTCGTGTAGCCTGCTGTCTTCAATGTGTTCAATGCATAAGACTAGTGGCGACGCGAAGGAAATTGTTTCGAAAAGTCCGCTTTCTGATATAGGGTTTGAAATGGCATGGCGAAATTTAAAAGACGCATATGAGAATCCGCGTATGTTGGTTAATAATCAACTAAAGACGCTTTTTAATATTCCAATACTGGAAAAAGAGTATTTTACCGGCCTCAAAAATTTGCAAAGAGGAATTAATAGTCAACGAAATTTGTCGCGATGCCTCATAAAGAGAACATATATTGACTTTACGGTGGAGACGGGCAGCTTTAGGTTTGCCACTAAACTTGAGCAAATATAGCTCATGCTACAACAAAGGTCTAAAACTGCCCGTACCCGAATGCTCTTGTTCGAAGTGAGCAGCAAAACAGTAGCCGTTGGAGAAAACAACACGGGGTGAAACAATGGCATTGACAGAAGTTGATTAGAAACGGCAGGTCGAGGATCGCAAGTTCGCGAGCGTTTTTTAGATTTTATTTGCGGCGAGTCATAAATTGACGGTTCAGGTGGAGCTAGTATAGGCGACCCTATTAAGAAATGACTTGGTGTAAGAGCCACTATCTCATTAGGATTATCATTCATAGGGCATAATAGGTCGAGAATTTAGACATGCCTCAATTCTAGCGAGGACAGTAGAAAGTTCCTCAAATGTATATTTACCGGAATGTGCATCTTTACGAAAGTGCAGTTTGAAACTTCGAACTCCCGCTTCCCACAAACCTCCCATATGGGGAGCACCAGCAGGAATAAAACGCCATGAAAGGCCGTTGATGCCAAACGTCGAACACATCCTAGCCCTACTTTCCAATAAAAAGGTTTTAAATTCTCTCTCCAACTCTCGAGAAGCACCTACAAAATTCGTCGTTATCCGAAAAGATCGTACGTGGACAACCGCGTCTCGAAATAAATCGATTAAATGCCGCTAAAAATTTATCTGTTGATAAATCTGAAGTTACTTCTAAGTGTACGGCTTTGGTGGCGAAACATACAAAAATCCTACCGTTCAAATTTTTCATGTCGAAGGAATCAGCGATAAATGCCAAAAATGTCACGAGTAATACACATGTATTTTACATACACAAAGTTTCATATGGATCACACGGTATGTATATGTTTACATATGGAAAAATGTCCCAATACATGGCACAAAACACAAGCATTACATGCCGTCTGACCCCCCTTTAATAGGGAGGTCAGACGGCATGTATTGCTTGTGTATTGGGACAAGTATTCGATACATATGGAATTCCATGTGTATGTCAAAATGCACGTTATACATACGATTCATAATTTCCACGTTCAAACGTACATATGTAATTGCATGTGACATAACCTCTATTAGTTTATATGTTTATTCTTTTTAACAATATATTTATTTAAAATATTTTTAAATAACAATAAATATATTCAATGCAATGAAACTTATTTTGTTATGATTTTTCTTTACTCTTTTTTGTTTTGTTTTTTTTTATTTTGCACTCACACAGTGTTGTATTTCAAAATACAACACTGTTATACACACGAAAATAGAACATGCTCTAATTTCAAAAATGTCACGAGTAATACACATGTATTTTACATACACAAAGTTTCATATGGATCACACGGTATGTATATGTTTACATATGGAAAAATGTCCCAATACATGGCACAAAACACAAGCAATACATGCCGTCTGACCCCCCTTTAACAGTGATGTATTTTGAAATACAACACTGTGTGAGTGCAAAATAATAAAAAAAAACAAAACAAAAACGAGTAAAGAAAAATCATAACAAAATAAGTTTCATTGTATTAAATATATTTATTGTTATTTAAAAATATTTTAAATAAATATATTGTTAAAAAGAATAAACATATAAACTAATAGAGGTTATGTCACATGCAATTACATATGTACGTTTGAACGTGGAAATTATGAATCGTATGTATAACGTGCATTTTGACATACACATGGAATTCCATATGTATCGAATACTTGTCCCAATACACAAGCAAAAATGTTTTAAATAAATATATTGTTAAAAACAACAAACATATAAACTAATAGAGGTTATGTCACATGCAATTACATATGTACGTTTGAACGTGGAAATTATGAATCGTACGTATAACGTGAATTTTGACAAACACATGGAATTCCATATATGTGGACATTTGACAAAACGACTTCTCTCGAGATAAGACAATTTTACAGGATTTTTGTAGTAAATATAAAATTTGCGCTTCTTTTGGTCTTATCGCCGTATTTCTATGACTTTTAGAACATAAGATACGCAATCGAAAAAACGACCTATTTCAGGTTTTTCCCCAATTTCAATTTGACAAAACAACTTCTCTCATAGAATTCAAAACATTTTAAAAAAACTAGTAACTGCCTTTTGAAAAGAACCCACTCTCTCTATATTTAGTTTTAGCATATTTTTAAAAATTTTTTTTGATAAAACAGCTTATTTCGAAAGAAGACAAGTAGAAAACTTGAGGCTATATAATAGAAAAATCTTTGGCTAAAATATATGGTTCAAGTGATGGAAATAATTTAATTGCCAAAAATTTCGATCATGTGAATGGATTGGCCATACATTTCAAGTTGTGGGTCATACGCATCTTGAGCAAATTGAAAAAAATTAAGAAAAATTCATCCTTTTCAATATACCATACACACGACTGGGTAAATTTAATAACGGCTACAAATCGTTCACGAATTAAACCAAAACTATTTTTTAGATTTTATTGCTCTGATGAAAGATAAATACACATGGAGCAAATGCAACATTTCAGGTATTTATAAAGATAATTTTATTTATAGGCTACATTATATATTATTTTTTTACTACTTACATACATACAGTGAGACTCAAAAGTGAGTATACACCAAAAAATATTTGATTTTTTTTAAGATAATGAAAATCCTAAAATTTATTCATCGATTCTAAGGTTTCGGTTTCGGTTTCAGATTGAGTTGAATAGATTCGGTTGTAAAAAAAAGATTTAAGTAGGACTATAATGATTTTCATGATCCTAAAAAAATCAAAAATTCGAGGGTGTTTACTCACTTTTGAGGTGTATATCTTTTTCATGTGAACAATTTGAGTGAAAAAAGGTTCGATGGATGTGATTTAAAAATGTTTTAAATAAATATATTGTTAAAAACAACAAACATATAAACTAATAGAGGTTATGTCACATGCAATTACGTATGTACGTTTGAACGTGGAAATTATGAATCGTATGTATAACGTGAATTTTGACATCGAATACATGTCCCAATACACATGCAATATATGCCGTCTGACCCCCCTATTAGCGATTTAGTTTTGTGGTGCATTTACAAGGGGAAAAAATGATTTTTTTTCAGTTTTTGTAAAAATTTGGCCATTAAATAATTACTTTTGCAATTTAATTTAAAAGAATCGAAATGTGTACGTAATTGTCGTTCTAATAAGATATAAATGACAAAAATTGGTTAAAAAATTTTAAAGTTATTAAAAAATCGGCAGGCCATTAACGTGTCTCAGGCCACTAGAACATGAAATGTAGGAACAAAAATAACATATTTTGAGAAATATTAAAATAAAAGCTTATTTTTACTTAGAATATATTATATATATATGTATATATTTACTTGTACAGCTGTTGACAACTAATTAGAAACGCTCTTTATATATTAGTGATTAATGAGAACTTTTTTTTTTGGTTTTTAATAAAAAGAGCTGGTGGCAAAGCAATACGCAAAAAGCCACACGAAGAAAAAAAAAACACTGGGGAAAACGTTCGGCATTGAAAAATGCCTACGATGTCATTAATTTAAGGACATTTGGATCTAAATTAGTTCCGAATTTTGTTATGATATCTTTAACCGTTAAAATTGTACATTAAATCAAATTTTATATTTTTATTCGTGGAAAATCACCATATGAAAGATTTTTTAGTTTTTAAGGTAAATGAAGTCCCAAAATTTTATAAAATTATTTAATTTTACTAAAATATCAATCCTCAGGTCATAATGTTTTCAACAGTATCAAATACTTATATAAAAAGCCTTTATTTACTCCTCAGAAGTTCCACAAACCTTGCCCGCTTTGACAAATTTGTACGTTTTTTCATATAATGCGTGCAAAAATCTGTTACACTAAAATTTCTGTTAAGTCAGTATGTGTTGGAATTCAGAATTTACATTTGATATGTTAATAACATTTTGTACGCATTATATGAAAAAATGTACAAATTTGTCAAAGCGGGCAAGGTTTGTGGAACTTCTGTGGAGTAAATAAAGGCTTTTTATATGAGTATTTGATACTGTTGAAAACATTATGACCTGAGGATTGATATTTTAGTAAAATTAAATAATTTTATAAAATTTTGGGACTTCATTTACCTTAAAAATTAAAAAAACTTTCATATGGTGATTTTCCACGAATAAAAATATAAAATTTGATTTAATGTAAAATTTTAACGGTTAAAGATATCATAACAAAATTGGGAACTAATTTAGATCCAAATGTCCTTAAATTAATGACATTATAAGTTTTTACATTTTTTATTATCAAATAGCGAAATTCCTAAAACGGGGAAAATATGTTCCAAAAACTGAGTTTTTTTAGAAAAGTGCCTACTGTGACGCTATTTACCGTGTGATAGTAAAACAACTTTCTAAGTATTTAAACAACATATAGGGTTATACAAATACGGAACTTTTTCGAGGATCGGTGCTTTGCCTTTTTAGAATTTTTTACTGAAACCTAAATATTTTTTTTAAAATTGTCCAAGTTTGGATAGGTCTGGGGGATACTTTGTCCGCTTAAGTGAGCCCAATTTTACTTTATATGCTTTTGCATTAAGTTTTCTTTCCGGAACATATAAAACTTGTATATAGTCCCAAAGAAAATTTGTTTCTACAAAAGAAAAAATATAGGGACTTTTTTAGGAAAAATCGTAAAAAATTAGGCCCATTTTACATGTTCCAACTTTGGATGCGTGTAACTTTTTACACGGACGAGATAACTTTTACCAAGTTTTTTTTTTAGAATTTTATTGCCAATATAGCTGATATTTTGAAAAAAAAATTCCACCCTCCGTAGGGCAGCCATACCTAAAAAACAAAAAAAAAATCGAGCAAAATTAAAAAAAAAAAATAAATAAACCTAAATATCTCTTCAACTGAAGGAGATAACCTACACATGTAAGCGTATTTTTTGTAGATCTTCTCAAGGACTATTTATATTTTAAATTTCAGCTCATTCGGATCATAAATGAATTTTTGGGGATTTTTTTAAAAAATTTGAGACCCGAGGTGACCAACTTTGAGGGGGCACAAGCTGAACAAATGTAATTCAACTCAAAAACACCTCAGCTCTAACCATGTGAAATTTTGTAATAATATCTCCAATAGTTCCAGAGATACCGAAATAATTGGTGTTTAATTCTAATATCATTGAATTCAGAACAAAAATCACAAACATCAGACGATCTCTTACGTATCATGTGAAGGTAAACGCCACTATAACAGTGGCCACATAAGAGCCTATTAATAATCTTGATGTCAATTGGATCCCATCCAACACCCCTGTGCCAAGGTCTTACAGGTATTTCATTGAAAAGAAAAAAGAAGAAGCGTCCAGACACTTGAGATCTGGTCCTGTAGAAATCCAGCCACTCCTGATTAAGAGAATTCCCTATCCTCACAAGTGCATCCCCATATGGAAGTCTTACATCTAAGGGAGGGCCAAGAGAAACGGCCTGTTTGGCCAGGTAATCTACCCTCTCATTGAACCAAACTCCAACATGGGCAGGAACCCATACTATATGTACCTCAAGGATATGAGAATCAACTATAGAATTAACAATATCCGATACTATAAAGTTCCTCGAACTAGCACGTCCCAACAAAATACACGCATTTCTACTATCAGTGTAAATAACAAGACGTGAGTTATTATCCTCAATGGCTATATCAACAGCCCTTTTAATGGCAATTAATTCTCCAGACAGTGATGAAAGTCTCTCACGTGAACTGTACAAAAAGAAACGTCGAGTGAGAAGATTAAAAACAGCACATCCAGTGCCATTGTTCATAATCGAGGAGTCAGTAGCAACCAAAGTAAAATTCCTCGTTTTATAGAAATCAATCGACGAACGATAGTGAGCTCCAAGGACCTCCTTCGACATACCTCTGTTAAAAGATCACTCAATAATAATCCTAATCTTGTCACTAGTGCCACATTCACCAAGTGACGGAATCGAGTCAAAAATATCCTTGTATTTCCCGTAGACAAAAGAGTAACTGTTCTTAAGATATGAGGGTGCCGCAACATTTAAAAGCTCCTTGGACGCAAGATAGACCGATCTAAGATGAGGTGGCAGTTCGTTGGCCAATACATAAATGGCCTGTATCGGCGTGGTGGGACACAGTCCTAGACAACGTCATAGACTTGAGTTCTGGATGGTCTGAATCTTCCTGTCAACATACCTAGGGGCGTGGGAAGAAGTAGATCTCGCATACTCAATCTTACTCCTTATAAAAGCACGATAAAATCTCAATCCAAGCCTTAGACCTCATCTGATGCCCGATAACTTTTTGAGAAGATTGGTAGCTGAAGAGGATTCTTTCAAAACACGATCATAATGATCATTAACAGTCAAAGTATTTCTGATGATCAGATCAAAAAACTTAAGCGAATTCACCTGGGTAATAGGACAACCATCCACAGTGAGTCCCATATCAAAATTAGCCCGCCTGCCAAAAAACACATTTGGTCTTTGATGAATTAATACGCAAATTAAGGGAGGAACAGATCGATCGAAATTGACCAACTTTAGAACCAAGTTGGTCAAGATCGATCGAAAAGAATCAAAGGAGAGAATCAGAAAATCATTCGCATACTGAAAAACCAGGGTCCTATCATCCTCAAGAGAGTGAATACCAGCAGTGTATAGGTTAAAAAGTATCGGACTGAGGCAACTTTCCTGTGGAAGTCCATTAAAAACACTGACGGACATGGCACCCATACACAGCTCCCTTTCAGAGAGAAAACATGATATCCAATCAATCAAATCCAACGAAATAGCCTGACTGAGTAGAATGTTTCTTAGTATGGTAACATTCACACAGTCGTAGGCATTGCTGATATCGATAGATGCCAACACAACTCTCAAACCCGTTGACACGTTGTCGTCGACATTATCCCTCTGTAAGCAAAGGAACGAGCGGGTAAGACTCCCAAAGCATCGACAGCCGTAGTCAACCTTTTCTTTACCATCATATTCAACATCTTCAAAAAAACTGAGATGAGAGCAATCGGCCTAAAGTTCCTAAAATCATCTGGTGAAACATGCCTCTTGTGAATGGGAACAACCTTAATCTTCCTCCAATGTGGATGCAAAGTACAATCAAGAAACAAATTATTGAAAACGTGTAAAAGAGACTCCTTAGATTCAACAGACAAGGATTTAACCATATCATAAGTGACTCGATCCAGACCCCCCGCAGAGGCTCGTTTCATTAAGTCAAGAACATCAGTCAACTCCTTAAATGAGGAAGGTGTAATATTAATATCCGATGGCCTAGAAGTGGTGAAAACAAAACGATCCCTAGATGAAACTTGATCCGCCAAATGTCTCAAGAAAGAACCATTAGCATCATCGTCCCACATCGAGGGTCCATTGGAGTTGTAATCCTTCAAACTATTGACAAAACGCCATGCCGCAGCAGTATTTGGTTGATTATTCACTTCCTCTATTCTTTTTTGTCATCACTTCTAGCATTCCGAGCCGCCAATTTCCAGGCTTCTGAAGTATTTACAGAATCCTCCAGATTATCCTGTGTTGGATACTTAAGAGCCTTACTCCTTGCTGCAATATGTTTCCTGAAGAGACATGAAAGACCACCCTTCCACCAAGCCTTGGACACAAATTTACCAGACTTGAATGTTGCATTAGAAATTTCATTCCTAAGGGAGTTCATAATACAATCCATATCTGGTTCCACTTCTATTGTCGACAGATTCTGCAAGAGTCTGCGTTTAGAAAGAAATTTGTTCGGTGAAACCGCAACAGCACCAATCTCAATAATAATAGGAAAATGATGGGAACCGCCAGACCACATGGGACTGACAGAGAAGATAGTCTAGCAAAGGTCAAATCTAAAACAGTAACTCTGTCGCTATCTAAATGAGGAAGAAAAGTGATGGAACCATCATTCAAACATACAAAATCTGATCGACTGAAAATGTCTCTAAAACGACATCCTCGGGAAGAGTCCAGCCTGTCACCCCAAAGGGAATGACGAGCGTTGAAATCTCCTCCCATTATAATATTGGAACCATCATTCAAACATACAAAATGTGATCGACTGAAAATGTCTCTAAAACGACATCCTCGGGAAGAGTCCAGCCTGTCACCCCAAAGGGAATGACGAGCGTTGAAATCTCCTCCCATTATAATATTGCGCATGCCCTCAAGAAAAGACAATAAACGCGACAATTCAGCTGCACAGGTACCAGTGGATAGACTGGATGGAAAGTAGATCGATGCTAAAGTAAAGTTTTGGTCCAAATTAAGGGTTTTTACAATAATCACATCCAGATTGGTTGAAAATCCAATCCTACTGGCACGTATAGATTTCCTGACGCATATGGCACAACCGCCATAATTATCAGGACGAGTTTTGGAAAAAATATTATAATTCAATAGTTTACAGTTGGGATCTTAATCGTCAACTTTAAAAATCTCAGAAAATAAACAAACATCAACGTTATAATTGTTGATGTAAAACTCAATGGAAGCCTTGTTTGATCTTAAACTCTGGACATTGTGCTGTAAAATCTTCATTATTAATTAGAAAGAGAAGACGATGGATCACCAGATGTAAGGAAATCAGAAAGAGCATTAGATATTTTATTGTTGAAATCATTAAATACACGAATAGATTTCCTGACGCATATGGCACAACCGCCATAATTATCAGGACGAGTTTTGGAAAAAATATTATAATTCAATAGTTTACAGTTGGGATCTTAATCGTCAACTTTAAAAATCTCAGAAAATAAACAAACATCAACGTTATAATTGTTGATGTAAAACTCAATGGAAGTCTTGTTTGATCTTAAACTCTGGACATTGTGCTGTAAAATCTTCATTATTAATTAGAAAGAGAAGACGATGGATCACCAGATGTAAGGAAATCAGAAAGAGCATTAGATATTTTATTGTTGAAATCATTAAATACACGAAGGTGGGAACCACTGCCCTCATTGGTAAAGAAATCTTTAACAAAAGAGGAGAATTCGGCAATGATTTTATCAAAATCCGAAACCTTAGCTTTATTCTCCCTGTAAATTACCGGCATAGAAGGGTCTCTGTATCAACAGGTTGAAGAGGTACATAATTAGGTACAGGCCTAGGGGGTGGAGGCTTCGCATACACTACACGATTATACTTCCGTCTGGTAAGAATCCTATTAACTTCCTGATCCCTATCCTTCAAAGGGGTAGACTTAGCCACCGGTAGGGATGGGAAATTCCCATCATATTCATTAAATATATCAAACTGATTAGTCGAATATGATGTTATCACCTCAGTTCTAGAGAGGCGTTTAATGGTCATAATTTTCAAAATATCATCCTCCTCGCGCCATTTGGGACACAATTTTCTATCTCTGCTGGAATGAGATAGACCTCCACACAAAAGACACTTCTTAATGCAATTGCCATCACAAATCTCATTAGAACTATTCAAACATCTTTTCTTGGAACGACAACCTTTAGATGTGTGACCAAGGCGACCACAATTGTGGCATTGTCTGAGTGGGGGATAGTAAATATTAACTTTAATATAAGAAAATCCAAAATAATGTGCTCCGGAATGTTGCCTTAGCGAAAACCAATCTTCACAGAGTACGTTGGCGTTTCCTTACCACTGTCCTTATTCTTCTTAACAAACCTCTTAGCAGACACAATATAAACGTCAGAAGTTGCAGACTCACAAATATAATCTTCCGACAACTCCAAAGGAATGCCATGAATCACCCCATGGAATAAAAGCCTTCAAACCAATCTGACTCAAATCCTTACCAACAAATTCATTAGCATTAGCAGCAGAATCAAACTTAATGCGGTACAAAGTTCTAATATAGAAAAAAAGAATTACTAATCTTCTCATTGCCAGGGTCAGCGTTAGATTAATGAGAACTATTAAACAAATTGGAAATTTACCGTTATTTTTTATTTTCAATTCACTTGTATTCTATTTATTACCCTTTTCTTTATCAAGTACATTAAGTTTTGTTGTTTTTTATTTTAAATTCCGTTATTATTTTTGAAATTTGTTTAATTCATAATTAGTAGAATTAAAACAGAGCGAGACAAGTAATTAGAAACTCGGAATAATTAATTAAAATCTTTTTAGTAATGTTCTATTTTCAAAAAAGTATTTTGTTTTTTGCTATATATTCTTTTTAATTTAATATTTAAAAAACTGTAAAACTATTATTTTTAAGATTTATAATGGTAAAAGGCAAGACCAGCACTACTGCTCAACTGCTCGCAAAGCTGGGAAATCATATAATGAAATAGTAATACAGCCCAATTGTTCCAAAAAAAATGTTTTTTAATGCTTTGTAGTATATTAACAAATATGACACTATATCTAACGTTCCACGAAGTAAAAGGCCCAGAAAAACATCAGCCTACATCGACTGAAAAAGACTCGTCCACTGTGATTTAACGTGAAATTATAGAAAAACTGAATATAACAATCACCCTTATCGTAGTTGGCGTTTTTGTGTCGTTTATTGAGAGTTTTTATAAAATGGTATAGTGGTTGGCGAAAACGCCAATAAATATGACTCTGTATACAAATATATTACAAACTACCCATTAAAACGGTATCGTCAAAGCGAATTTATACAAGGTGGAGTCAGTCAAACAGCTGATAATTTTTTTTTGGTTCTAACAGTTGTCAAAGCTTGTTTTTATATTTAAATATCTACATATTCTAATCGTATTAACAAAATATTAATTTTTTAGATAAATAAGTTTTAATACATATTTGTTTAATTTTTCATTTTTATTTTTTGACATTTGTTAAGACCAATTGTTGTATTTGTAGAACTGATAGCACCATGTATGAATTCGCTGGGTATCGTGTTTGGCGTATTTGCCTGTCAAAACAGAAAAAAACTGTCGTTAGAAAATTTACTCACGACAAGAGTAGAAACAAGTAATAAATTTTACATACAATTTTTTTCAGATGATTTTCAAACGTTTTAGATTAAAAATTACGACGCAAGCACAATATTTTAAGTTGGTTAAAATAATGGAAAAGAAAACTTATTTGGCTAGATGCATTAATAAATGTTTAAATAAAATAAACATAAAAAAGAATGGAATGAAATAGTAGACGACCTAAATTGTATTGGACCACCATTCCGTACAGGTGGGGGTTGGTTGAAGGTATGGGCGGACTTCAAATTTAAATTAAAAAAAAACTAACAACTGTTTGATATTATTTTAATCGAAGAAAACGATGAAAAGGCGTAAAATAAGTTCTAGTGTTACTTTTAAAAAATCGTCATCATCTTCTTCTAAAGATGAATAAAAGCGCACACTGGACATATTTATTTAAAAAGTTAATTAATTTTTATTTACGCCGCATTAATAAAATTCAAATGAATTTTTGTAAACAGCTGTGATTTTTGACAGTTGTTATAACAGGCTGCTTCAGAATAAAATAAAATTAGGTAATCTGTTACAATATGATTCTTTTACTTTGCTGGCGTAGTCGGAAATTTTTCACGATACAATTGAATACGCCTACAAATACGACAGTCGTCTAAATACGCCTACGCCAACCACGATAAGGGTGAATACCTAAACGCACCATTTCACGTCGTTTGGTAGAAGGCGGGCTACACGGCAGAAATAAAGATAAATCGCCTTGGTCCTGACGGTCGGAAGTATGTTAGAAGGCCTATTAACCAAGAACTTAATCCTCGCCATGTTTCACGTGTAGTGAAGCATGGTGGAGGGTCTATTATGGTATGTTTATCCTGGAATGGTGTTGGGCAAGTACATACAATTTATGGAATTTTAAACAAAGAAAAATACATTGAGATTTTATATGACTTCATGAGGAGAATTTGCCTGTTATATGGTAATTTCAACAGGACAATGATCCGAAGTACATGGATAAGTTCACAAAAAAAAAATTGCGGACAATTCTATTAATGTTTTGGAGTGGCCATCATCCAGTCCAGGCTTGAACCCCATCGAACACCTGTTGGGTGACGTTAAAAGTGCCGTAAGCCTTTAAAATATACCCAGTATGGAAAGTATTTTTGAGGAATTAAAGGTGGCATGGGAGTCAATACCAGTTGAGCGCTGTCGGCGTCTTATATCATCAATGCGCAATCGATGTGAAGCAGTGATGAAGCAAAAGGGATTTTCAACAAAATACTGAAAAAAAGTTAGAACTTTAACGTAATACAAAAATTGTTTCCTAACAGTGGGTTATCGTCTCTAATTAGGTGCTGCAGTAAAATTTCGGAATATAGAATTAATTGTTGAAATATTTTTGAGATTGAATAATTTCCTAAGTTATTTTTTGTTACCCAGCATTTTAATATATTTAAAAGAAATATGGTGAAATAAATTTAAAAAAAACTAAAACTAAAACGTATTATGTATATAATCACAAAGCGTTTCTAATTAGTTGTCAATAGCTGTATATGAGTTTTTGTCTTCGTAGGATACCGTTAACCTATTCGTAGGTATAACCAAAAAAATTTAATTTTTTTAACGGCAGTTGCAAAACTCCAATTTCAAATTTTTAAAAATTTTGTTAAACAAATTTCAGAATTTTTTGATCATCACATTGGGATTTATTAAGAACATAATAGGGAATAAAAATTGGAAAAAAGTATTAAAAAAGTATGACAAAACCTCTTATAGTTTTTCCGTACCAGCGATTTAAATTTTGAGATTTTCGAGAAAAACTAATATTTTGGCCATATTTTGGCGAATGAGCCGAATTTCCTTACTGTTATGATTTTTAAGTAAAAGCTATTCAGAATAATATAGTCCAGGTAATTTAAAATATAGTCTGAAAGTTTTACTAAAATCAGAAAATTTTAACCTTAAATCGTGAAGGTCAAAATTTTCAATATTTTCTCATGGAATGATAGCGAAATGTTATATATTTTTGGGCCGGTTTTGATGAAACTTAAGATTTTTCTTAAGTTCAAAGTCTAGTATTTACAAAAACAGCAGAAAAATTAAAAATAACCCATAATAGCACTTGGGGTTAAAATAACTTTAACCCTTAAATCGTGAAGGTCAAAGGTCAATATTTCAAATTTCTCATGGAAAGATAGCGAAATGTTATATATTTTTGGGCCGGTTTTGATGAAACTTAAGAAAAATATAACACAAAGTCTAGTATTCTAGTGGGGTTAAAATTACCCCAAAATTCTAAAACCACAAAAAACCTTGTCAATTTCAACAGTACTGATCAAAATTT
The DNA here is from genome assembly GCF_958450345.1 of Calliphora vicina. Taxonomy (NCBI): domain Eukaryota; kingdom Metazoa; phylum Arthropoda; class Insecta; order Diptera; family Calliphoridae; genus Calliphora; species Calliphora vicina. Next base: position 89,994,903 of record NC_088783.1, read on the forward strand.
GATTTTTAAAGGAAACTAAGCCATAAGGGGTACCTGCTAATTTTTTTCTATTGGACTTGAGTATAACTAATGTAAAATTTTACGCCCCTACGACCACGCCTTCCCTATGCTACGGGGCCTTAAAGAGTGAAATATGCGTTTTTTTCGTTATCGTGCTGTTTTTTGGACTTAATTATTTTTATGATAAACAAATGAACTAAGAAATAAAATGCAAAAAACAATTATTTTCAACTAGCTGACCCGGTGCTTCGCCACCCCAATTAGAAGAGAGAAATAGTACTATTAAGTCTCCCTTTGTGAATCTGATTGTAAATGTCTAATTTCATATTTCTGCGTCCATTATTATAGAAAATGCAAAAGAAAGTTACCACTAAAGTCACCTTTTGTGAATTCAAATTCATTCAGAATCATGTGTGCCTAATATTAAATTTTTAGGTTTATTATTATAAAATATTCAAAAAGTACCATTGCAATAAACAAATATACCATTGATTATCACTTTTGAATTCGCACTCACTAAACCATAACCCGTCTATTTTGAATTTTAAATTTGTATAGCCTTTCCTATAGGCTAACAACTGATTTTGTTTCTATAACAATTAATATTTAAAAATGATCACAAAACCGAAAAAAACGAAACCGCGGTTTTGAAATTCTTCGGTTTTTTGGAAACTCTAGGTCCGTTATTATAGTAAATTCAAAAAAGTACCTATGAGAACAAAGAAAAAGTACCAAGAAGTATGGCCTTGAATTTTCACTCACTTGGGACCATAGACGCCTAATTTCATATTTCTGTGTCCATTATTGCAGAAAATTCAAAAAGTACCATTAGAATATATAAAAAGTACCAAAAAGCCCCCACTTGTGGTTTCCCACTCACTCCCATATAAGCTTAATTTCATGGTTTTAGGTTAATTGGTGAAGAAATTACAAAAAGTCGAATAAAGAAAAAGTACCAAAAAGTCTATCTCTAGAATTCTCACTCACTTAGGACCATATATGCTAAATATCATGTTTCTAAGTTCATTGTTATAGAAAATTCAAAAAAGTACCATTAGAATAAAGAAAAAGTACCAAAAAGTCTCCCCCTAGAATTCTCACTCACTTTAGAACATATACGATTAATTTCATATTTTTATGTCCATTATTACAGAAAATTAAAAAAAGTACCGCTACAATATATAAAAAGTACCAAAAATCAGCCACTTGTGGATTCCCACTCACTCCGGTCCATATAAGCTTTATTTCATGTTTCTAGGTTCATTGGTGAAGAAATTACAAAAAGTACCATTCGAATAAAGAAAAAGTACCAACAAGTGGCCCCTACAATTCTCACTGACTTAGGCCCGAGTATGCTTAATTTCATGTTTCTAAGTCCATTGTTATACAAAATTAAAAAAGTACCATTATAATAAAGAAAAAGTACCATGAAGTATCCGCTTGAATTTTTACTCACATAGGACCATTAGGGTGGCCCTTAATAAACGAAAGTTGGATTTTGGCCATTCTCACCCAGCAGTTTGGTGAACATTAGTAAAAAAATCATCCTGAAAAAATTTTAGGTAAATCGGTTGGGGATAAGACGTGCCGCAAGCCCTCTGAAGTTTTGAGATGCATTTACAAGGGGAAAAAATACATTTTTTTCAGTTTTTGTAAAAATTTTGCCATTAAAAACTAAAATACTAAAAAATAAATTACTAAAATCGGAAAACGTGAACCCTTAAATCGTGAAGGTCAAAGGTCAAATTTTTCAATTCACATTTTTATTCCCTATTATATTCTTAATAAATCCCAATGAGATAATCAAAAAATTCTGAAATTTGTTTAACAAAATTTTGAAACTGCCGTTAAAAAAAATTTATTTTTTTGTTCATACCTAAGAATAGGTTAGCGGAATTCTACGAAGACAAAAACTCATATACAAGTAAATATGGACATAGTTTAAGTAAAAATTAGCTTTAATTTTAATATTTATCAAAATATGTTAATTTTGTTCCTACCTTTCTTATTTCAGTTGCCTGAGACACGTTAATGGCCTGGCGAATTTTTAATAACTTTAACATTTTTTGGCCAATTTCTGTTTTTTATATCTCATTAAATTACGTACACATTTCGATTCTTTTAAATTAAATTGCAAAAGTAATTTTTTAATGGCAACATTTTTACAAAAACTGAAAAAAATGCATTTTTTCCCCTTGTAAATGCATCTCAAAACTTCAGAGGGCTTGCGGCACATCTTAACCCCAACCGATTTACCTAAAATTTTTCACGATGATTTTTTTACTAATGTTCACCAAACTGGGGGGTGAGAATGTCCAAAATCCAACTTTCGTTTATTAAGGGCCACCCTAAGGACCATATACGCTTAATTACATATTTCTAGGTCCATTATTAAAGAAAATTCAAAAAGTACTATTATAATATAGAAAAAGTACCAAAAAGCAGTCACTTGTAGATGCCCACCAACTCTGGCCCATGTAAGCTTTATTTCATGTTTCTAGGTTCATTGTTGAAGAAATTGCAAAAAGTACCATTCGATCAAAGAAAAAGTACCAAAAAGTCTCCCCCTAGAATTCTCACTGACATAGGAACGTGTATGCTTAATCTCATGTGTCTAAGTCCATTGTTCTAGAAAATTAAAAAAAGTTCCATTATAATAAAAAAAAGTACCATGAAGTATCCGCTTGAATTTTCACTCACATAGGACCATATACGCTTAATTTCATGTTTCTAGGTCCATTATTATAGAAAATTCAAAAAGTACCATTATAACATAGAAAAAGTACCAAAAAGCAGACACTTGTGGATTCCCACCCACTCTGGCCCAAGCTTTATTTCATGTTTCTAGGTTCATTTGTGAAGAAATTACAAAAAGTACCATTCGATTAAAGAAAAAGTACCAAAAAGTCTACCCCTAAAATTCACACTCACTTAGGACCATATATGCTTAATTTCATGTTTCTAAGTCCATTGTCATATAAAATTCAAAAAGTACCATTAGATGAATAAAAAAGTACCTATAGTTCAGTTCTCACATTTTGGTAAATAAATATTGTACCCTATTCCTAACACAAACTTCACTCAGATACATATCAACTAACTTTAATGTCGATAAGTGAAATAATTTAAAATATTAAAAAAAAGTACCATTAGGAGAAAAGTACCAATTTCCCTTTTCTTCCTAGAAACAATCAAGTTCGAACTTTAAAAATATTCCATTTTGCTGAAATTGTCATGTCTGACATGTCTCAAAATATTAAAATCTGTGTTAATGTGCCCAAGAAAAAATATGTTTTAAAAAAAGTACCAAACTGTTTACCCGGATTTGGCCCAATATACACCTTGGCACTCGAGTTCCAAATAACACGCTGTTAGTTAATTTTTGTACGAATCCAGGAACCAATGTTAAAAAAAATATCAAAATTGGCTTAATAATTTCAATAAAATGTATTTTCCCGATTTTATCCCCTTTTTGGTACCTTTTTTATCCCCATTGCTTTGGTAAAATTTAATTCAAATAAATTTCTGTATCGTGGTGGGAGCTCATAATAAAATATTCGTATGTCTATGTCAAATTATAGAAAACATATTTTATGAAAAAGTACCTCAAGTTTCGTGAAAATCGGCCCAAAAATATATAACATTTCGCTATATTTTCATTAGAAATTCCAAATATTGAAAAATTTGACTTTTGACCTTCACGATTCAAAGGTTATCGTTTTCCGATTTTAGTAAAACTTTTAGAATATATTTAAAATTACAAGGACTATAATATTATGAATAGGTTTTACTTAAAATTTATAACAGTAAGGAAATTGGACTCATTCGCCTAAATATGGACAAAAAATTAGTTTTTCTTGAAAAACGCAAAATTTAAATCGCAGGTACGGAAAAACTGTAAGAGGTATTGACATAATTTTTTCATATTTTTATTCCTTATTTCGATCTCAATAAACCCCAATGAGATGATCGAAAAAATCGGAAATTTGTTTAACAAAATTTTTAAAAATTTGAAAATGGAGTTTTGAAACAGCCGTTAAAAAAAATTATTTTTTGTGGTCATACCTGCGAATAAGTTAACGGTATCCTACGAAGACAAAAACTCATATACAAGTAAATATGGACATATGTTAAGTAAAAATGGGCTTTTATTTTAATTTTTCTGGAAATATCTTAATTTTGTTCCTAAATTTTTTGTTCAAGTGGCCTGAAGCACGTTAATGGTCTGCCGAATTTGTAATAACTTTAAAATTTTTTAATCAAAATTTGTCATTTACACATCTGCTCAAAATAATAGATACACCTAATTGGAAAAAATTTAAATGGCGGTAACATTGAAAATTTCCTCGCAAGCGTTAAGAATACATCATATTATTAAAATTTCTATCTGGCAATGTCATGTCAGTCAAAAATCTGGCAACTATTTGCTTTCATGTTGATTTTTAAAAACGAATTTATTTGAATTACAAAAAATTATTTGCTCATAAAAATAGATACACATCAGTAATTTGTAATTTGTTTATATACAATTTTTTTTTGTGCAATTTTTTGTTCCTATTTACGTGAAACAGTAAGTATAATTTAAATTTTAGCAACAATTTTATAAAAAATAGGACTCTTTTGAAGAAAATGGGACGAAATCATCATTGTACCGAAGATGAGAAAAAAATTGTTCAAACGATGAGAAATCAAGGAAAATCATTACGGGAAATAGCAAAGAGCATAGGAAGATCTTTACATTTTGTCCAAAATGCTTTATCTAAAAAACAAAAAAGAGAAACTCGCGGTAGACCAAAGAAAACCAGTCCAGAAACAGATAGGCGGATCGTCCTTATGGTTAAAAAAGACCCTTTCATATCATCGAAAGCTATTTCTGCGGAGCTATGTAACGAAATCAGTCCACAAACAGTTCGTCGTCGTCTTTTACAAGCTAAATTGCCGGGAAGAATTGCCAGAAAATTGCCACTAATGCGCCAAAAAAATATCAAGACAAGATTAGAATTTGCTAAAGAGCACTTACTTTATAATATTTATTATTAATTATGAAATATTTTGTTTTTGTTTTTTACTCTCCTTTTAACTATAAATAAAAATCGACTGAATTTTTTTATAATTTTACAATATACCATTATTTTTTTTCGTTTTTAAAAAATAAATTTTGGTGTATCTATTATTTTGAGCAGATGTGTATATCTCATTACAACCATAATTACGTACATATTTCGATTCTTTTGCATTAAATTGCAAAAGTATTTATTTAGTAGCAAAATTTTTTCAAAAACTGAAAAATTTGCATTTTTCTCTAATTTTGGCGATAATACAGTTTTTGGGTCATTTTGAACCAAAGGAGATACAGGGTTAATTACCAAAATTTTTTTTTAATGTAATATTCATTAATATAAATAAATCTACATATTTCTAGAAAACAATGCAGAAAGTTAACGAGTTTCACCTATTTATTCCATATTAACAGTAAAATTTTGCATATATCTGAACTTTGACCTCGATGCGCGTCCAGAAATCGTTGCCCGATTTGGCTCAAATTTTCAGCACTTAACATTTAGGCCTAGTGTCACAATATTCCACCCGGCACTCTTCAAAATTTTAACATAAATTTTTTTCCATACAACTGATTGTCACTCTAATATACATAGATTAAAAATACATTTTTTTGAAAAACAATTTTTTTGTTAAAATAAAAATATAAAAATTCAGTAGAAAAACGTAACATTAAGATCAAAACAAAAATTTTCAAGTCCAAAAACAGCCTATAAGAGGTATTGTCATACTTTTTTCATATTTTTATTCCCTATTATGTTCTCAATAAATCCCAATGTGATGATCAAAAAATTCTGAAATTTGTTTAACAAATTTTTTAAAAATTTTAAATTGGAGTTTTGAAACTGCCGTTAAAAAAATTAAATTTTTTGGTTATACCTACGAATAGTTTAACGGTATCCTACGAAGACAAAAACTCATATACAAGTAAATATATAATATATTCTAAGAAAAATAAGCTTTTATTTTAATATTTCTCAAAATATGTTCCTACATTTCATGTTCTAGTGGCCTGGCGATTTTTTAATAACTTTAACATTTTTAACCATTTTTTGTCTTTTATATCTTACTAGTTGATCTTAATGTCTTAATGTTAGTTCTTCAAGTTTCTCCAACCCACTCACACCAGCTTCTTATTTATTTGCAAATAAAATATCTAAATTGGTACTGCTTACTTTAGGGAGCTTTTTAATTACAGGTGACTGGACTCACAAAAAAATGAATTTCCGAGTTTTACCCGGAATTTTTGATTTTTTTTACAAACCATCTCCTGAAAATTTCGAATAGAATAAAAAAAATCAACCAAATCGCTCCAGCCGTTCTTACGTGATGACATTACATACATGGACCATTTCATTTTTATATATATAGATTAGAACGACAATTACGTACAAATTTCGATTATTTTAAACTTAAATTGCAAAAGTAATTATTTAATGGCAAAATTTTTACAAAAACTGAAAAAATTCATTTTTTCCCCTTGTAAATGTACCTCAAAACTAAATCGCTATGTCGGCACGGGTTGCCCTTATTAGAACAAGCTAAAAATTTTATTGGTGATATTTTAGGTCATTACGAAAGTTTTCAGCGGGTACCGTCTCAACATTTCAAAAAATTTAATTCTAAGGGACACTCTAATGTAGATATTTAAATATAAAAACAAGCTTTGACAATTGTTAGAACCAAAAAGCGAAAAAAAGTTATCAGCTGTTTGACTGACTCCACCTTGTATAAATTCGCCTTGGCGTCAAGTGTATAGTAAAAACGGGTAAAAAGGGTATAAAAATTACGAAAAAGGGGTAAAAAGCGCCAAAAGAAAAAAGTAAAATTTTAACAAAAAATTTTAAAACGTATCTAAAATTTAGTGCCAAAACAGGGATAAAAAAGTAAAAAACTTTAAATATATAAGTAGGAGTAAACAAAAACTTAAAATAATATAACAATACAAAAATAAAATGAAAATATGGATAACTTTTTATAGAAAAACAATTCCATTTTTAAATACATATAGTGGGGAGCTCAAATGAGTACATGTAAGAAGTAATTTTTCAATAGGATGGTGACCCAATGCACACGTCAAAAATCGTAAAGAATGGTGTTCCTAGAAAAATGTCTTATTAATGCAGTTATTAGTTCAATGTCTTGAGTTCAATCCTATTGAGAATTTTTAGTGAATCGTGAATCGGCGGTTGAAACAATACCGATTAACTCCTACCAATTTGTACGAGCTTTAACAGCGGATTGAGCACGAGAGAGAGAGTATTCCAAAAAAAGTTAATGAAAAATGTATAGAAAATATGCCAATGCGTGTAAAATTTTATTTACGTAATAAAGGATTTTTAAATTTTTTTAAAAAATGCAATTCTTCCCTAAAGTTATTATGGGGTGCAAAATTGAGTACATGCGAGTTATTTTAGTTTTGTCTGTTTTTTTATTTAGAACTGGATGTTTTTTGTTTTGAATTGTAATTCATTTTGTTACATATTAAACATAAAAATGACAGGAACAATTTTTGGATTTTATTCCATAAGCGCACAAAATAGAAACATGTACTAATTTGAGCTCCCCACTGTAGGTGTTGGCAGATGTGTCCCTATGGCGAATCAACCTACTGCCCTACTCAACGGGCAAATATTTGCACTCATAATCGAAATAAATAATAGGCGTTCGAGTAAAAACTCGTTCTTTATCGAGTACAATTATTACAATTTTCAATACATTTTATTCGATATCGAATAAGAGAATCCCAAAAATAAAAAAAATCTCACGTTCGATCGTGTTCGACTGCGATAATTAGCAGATCTTTTATAAGTTTGATTTGTTACAAAATCACATGGTTGTAACAAAAAGCACCAAAAGAGCCACAAATTATGGAAAAAGAGTCAAAATTTGTTTTAAAAAAGCGTCATAAAATACCCGAAAAGAGTGAGATTTACAATGAATATTGTGCCAAAAATTGGAATTTGATAAATGCAAAGTGAAAAGTTGATAAGTTGTTTGTTGAATATGGCTCTGGTTATAAGTCCATAAATAGTAGTCCAAATGGAAAAAGGATGGATGGGAAAGACCACTTTATTCTAAAAAAAACTTATTTTTCATAAGAAAATAAATGAATCATAAACATACACACAGTTACTAAAGTATACATATGATCGACTTTTTGGGCATTTTTTTAAAAATCTACACTTAGTCGCAAAACTCTACATACGATATCTACATTTCATTTAATTTGCGAATAATTTTATATATATAATGTTTAATCTTTGAAAATGACCACTTGTAAACATTTATCAGGGTACACTTCACATCACTGCAATACATTTTTTTTAAAAAAAAAATATGGTCACTGTTTGTTAAAATTTAAATTATTGCAATATTCTACATATGAAGTGTTGCAAAAGTCTACATACAACTTGTACTTCTATAGAAAATTGTTATGATAAAGCCGTTAATTTCACAATTGATCAGTTGATTGAGATTTATAGTAGCTGCGTGTGTGAGATTTGGTGCTAATTTATTATTAATTGTAATACAATGAATCTCAAAATGGCGAAAATATAGGAAATATTCGCCGACTTCGGAACATTAGTTGTCAAGTTGTCAAATAAAGGAAAATTTACGGCAAATGTGGGGGAAATCGTTAGTTTTCTACTATTCATAGGAACTATAAACGGTTTGATAGATATGAAAGTTTGTCACGAACAGGATGTCCATTAAAGTTTGATGAAATGTTAAGGTGTAAAATTGTAAGAGAAGTCCTAGAAATTCCAAATAAATTAGCGTAGAATGAACAAAAATATATTTAAAAAAGGTTATGGAATTGATGTCGATGCAGATACAATTAACCGCTTCTTTAAAAAAGCTGGACTTCAGTCGTGCATGGCCAGATAAAAACCGATCATTAGTCGCAAAACTCTACATACGATTTAATTTCTTCAATACTTTTCACTTTTTCCAAAGTCTTGCGCGACCATCGTATCCAAAAAGGTTAAACTAACATTATTCAGCAAAAATAATTCTTTCCCGAAACATAGGCCCTAATTTTGTAAATCACTTCACAAAGTGATATTTATATGGAAAGCAAAAACAAAATTTCAAAAATTTTAAAAATTTCTTTTTGTTTTATATACAAATTCTTAACAGAAAAAACGCACCAAAATTCAAACGTTGATTTGCCTTTCATAATTTGAAAATTTTGTATATAAAACAAAAACAAATTTTTAAAATTTTTGAAATTTTGTTTTTGCTTTCCATATAAATATCACTTTGGTGACGTGATTTACAAAATTAGGGCCATAGGATAATTTAAAAAATTTCATGATTCTAGTTTGATTTCACTATGCAACAAATGAAGACTTTTGGAAAAACAAACGATCATGACAGTATACGTTCGACTCTACTACCAAAGGGTATTAAAACCCTATACTCAGTTTGTCCATTTTGGTGACCAATTTTTTTTATGGCCCCCCAAATGTTCTGAAAATCAGTGGGTCCTCAAAAATGGTGTCATCAGTTTTTGGCCAACTGCTAATTCAGACTTGGTGATACCGCTTAACTTTATATGGCAATAATATAGCTAGTAGTCATCCAAACAATTTTTGTTAACATTTTTTCCAAAAAAATTGCTTTTTCGTGTACTTTTTTTTGAAAAAATATAGGAAGAAAAAAATTGTTTTTTTCACTTTTTTATAATAACTTCCAGGGCTTCCTAATTTTTTACTAACAATATTTAGAAAAGTTGTAAAGTTGAACAACTCTTGTAAACATATCAATGCAATCTGAACATATCTAGGCACTCTAAATAGCTCACAAAAATCACTTTGTAGCTTAAAAATTTTAGTTTTTACTATTTTTTGCTGCAATAACGAAGAATAGGCAAATCGTTATCCAATCTTGATCACACAAGACCGGCTGGATGCTAGATATGAAACAAGTCAGAGTACTATATTCGGCCGTGCCGAATCTTAAATACCCTCCACCTAAATATGATGGTATAACAACTGAAATAATATAACAATTGTTAGAAAGACTAGTTTACGCAGAAGATATTTTATTTCAAATGTACAACAAATTTTATCTAATTCAACAATTTTTAATTGAAATTCCTATTAGAACGTATGAAATTTAACAATTTATATACTTAATAATAAGTTGATAAGTTAAGTTTGGATCAATATTTTTCCTTTTTAACCTCAAGTGAAGAAACAGAGTATAAAAAAGGTATACAAATTTCAAGATATTGGGTTGTGGGACTTATATGGGAACTATGACCTAGTATGAGTCGATTGGAATAACATATTTTAACGTGATTTTTATGTATTTATATGGGAGCTGTTGCCAAATATGGACCGATATTCACAAAAATTCAGTAGTTTGATTTTAAAAATTACTGGTCTGTATACTATTTTGGTTCAATATATGGAAGCTATGACCTATTATGGGCCTAAGTATTTGAGTGCTATTTTTGTACAATTTCATATAAACAACGCCATTAACAAGAGTGGAACTTATATGGGAGCTATGACGAATTATGGACCAATATTTAAAAAATCTTGTAGTACGATTCTTGAATACAAATTACTGATCGGTGTAAAATTTTGGTTCAGTACAGATTATTTTGGATATTTGTGCAGGTTAATGTGTTTTCCGGAAGTGGTTCTTATATGGAGGCTATGACCAATTATGGGCCTATCATCGTAACATTTGGTACATCGATTTTTGTATACATATGTTGAACAAATTTGATTCGAATTTCAACCTGAGAACTATATTTGTAAGAAATTTATGAGGAGTTTAGTGATTTTCGGGAGTGGACCATATATGGGAGCTATGGTCAAATATGGACCGATATTCACAAAATCCTGTAGTATGATTTCTAAATATAAATTAAGGATCTGTGTAAAATTTTGTTTTGATATTGATATTTTTTAGATATTTATGTAGGTTAATGTGTTTTTCGGAAGTGGTCCTTATATGGGACCTATAACCAATTATGGGCTGATTTTAATAGAATAAGGTACAGCGATTTTGGTATATATGGGGACTATTTATGACGAATTTCAAGTTAATATCGATATTTATACAACATTTATGCTTATTTAAGTGATTTTCGGAAGTGAACTTTATATGGGGGCTATGGTCAAATATGGGCCGATCCACAAAAAATTTGGTATTGTGGTTTTTTTAAGCACGAAACTTATTTTTCCTGAATTTTGTGTGGATACTGCAATTTTGTAGGCATTTACAGATCATAGAACCATATTTGGGGAAGAAATTTGTATGGGGGCTAGGAGAAATCATGGACCGATTCTTATAATTTTTACCATGGTTAGTCATTTTAACATAAAAATAACGTGTGTAAAATTTGATGGTATTATCTGCAATATGTTTGCACAAATAACAAAAACTATTTTAAAATTATCATGTTTTTTTTAGGTTGTCTCACATTTTAGTTCATAACTCTGGTTCCTCTGAACCGATTTTGCCAAACTGCTTAGCAGAACAATAAACATTTTTCTTGCAAGTTTACCAATTTTGTTTGTCTATTTTGGACGTGAGCGTGTTTTATACAGACAGACGGACGGACATAGCTCAATCGACTTAGAATTTCATAAGGATCAATAATATATATACTTTGTTGGGTCTCAGATGAATATTTCTCAATGTTACACACGGAAAGACAAACTTATATATACCCTCATTCACCACTTATGGTGGTAAATATAAGCTTTTTATATAAGTTTTTGATATCGGTGGAAACCTTATGACTAGAAGATTGACATTTTTGAAATGAAATAATTTTATGTTTTTTCGGACGTCATTTACCTTAAAAACTAAAAAGATTAATATGGTGATTTTCCATCAAGAAAAATATAAACTTTGAATTAATGTAAAATTTTAACGGTTACATACATCATAATTAAATTTGGAACACAATATAGATCTAAATGTTCTTAAATCAATGGCATCACTATTGTGCTATTCTTTATTTTTAAACACTGATATTCCTAAAACGGGGAAAATTTGTTCCAAAAACTTAACGTTATTTACAGTGTGATAGTATGTATGTATATAAACAACATATACGGCTATACAAATATGAAGAGCTTTTGAGGGTCGGTGCTTTGCGTTTTTCGAATTTTTTACGTAAACCAAAAATTTTGTTTCAACATTGGCCAAGTTTGGATAGGTCTGGTGGGGACACTGTCTGCTCAAGTGAGTTAAAATACGTTTTCTCATTAAGTTCTTTTTCCAGATCATAAAAAAGTGTATATAGTCCCGAAGAAAATTTGTTTACTATAAAAGAAAAAATATGTGGACTTTTTTGGGAAAATCTTAAAAAAACACACGCATACAATGTTGAAATATATAAAAACATGCTTCAACTTTGGATGCGTGTAACTTTTTATAGGTTAATTGTAATCAGGTTTGTTTTATTTTACATAAATCATAATCGACACATTATTTTGTTCATCTTTAACTATAGGATATGTCCTTTCCTCATTGAAAATATCCGAGACAGTTATGATACAAAAACTGGGAAAAGATGTCACTCAAGTGACATCATACCGTCCCATTATCCAATATTCTCGAAACTTTTTGAAAAGTTGCTGCTTGAAAGCCTTATAGTACACCTTAACGATAATTGCATTATTCCTGACCAGTGCTGCCAAGTTTTTTTTTGGAGAAATCGTCAATTTAAAAAAAAATCGTCAAGTTAAAAAGAAAAAAAATCGTCAAGAAATCAACAAGACTAAAATACGTTAAAAAAAAAAATACCAAACACATTTTTTTATTAACTTTTTAAATATTTTTACTTTATTTACATGTAAATAAAGTTATTATTTAATAAAAAAAATAATTCATTTAATTTTGGTGACATTTTTTTAATAAGTCATTTTTAATTGCTATATTAAAACACTGAGAATTATTTAACTTAAGATAATCTTTTGAAAACAATATTTCTTGTAATGTTGAAGAATCCAAAGCATATCTGATTTTTGTATTATTTAAATTTACAATATTAAAAATTCTTTCAACGTTGGCCGACGAATATTAGTGCCATTAAACTCGAAATAAATTGTGTTAAAATTGGGAAGGCCTTTGCATTCTTGACTCTCTTTTAAATAGAAATATTTTTCCAATGTTTCGAGTTCGGTGAATTTCATATTACGTAATTCTCGAACTTCATTATCAAGTTCTTTTCCATTTAATAAATTTGGAATAAGTTTGGCCAATTTTAAAATTGAATAATTTTTTTTGTTCAATGGAGTTTAATCCTTCTAAAAGTTTATCGCCAAAATCAAAACGTTTTAAACTTTGTGAAACCAATTCAATATAAAATTGGACGCTGTCTGCCTTTCAATTTGTACATTGCAAAAGATGACTTACAATATTTTAATTTTAGGAAAAAAGCTTACCATATGTTTTGCTTTTGAAAATCGTAATTTTTGTTCGCGGGAAAAATGAAAAATCGACAATCGTCATTTTAATAAATTTGACTTAAAAATTCGTGAAAATTACGTTAAAATTGCCAGCGCTGTTCCTGACCATCAATTTGGTGTTAGAAGAAAGCACGGTACTATCGAAAGGTACATCAGAGGTACGTCTTATCCGGAAAACCTTCGAGAGTAAGCAATATTACTCCGCATTATTTGTTGACATATCTCAAGCCTTCGAATGTACATAAACTACTTAACAATTAAATACTCGAAAGACATTTTTTGTCCAGTAAAAAATATCATTCTAACTACGAGCTGTCGCTTTTAACACTCTCTTGCTCTCTCGTAACAAGTTTTTAAAAGTAAACGAACGGAATCCCGTAACTTCCAGTGATAATTTGTACAAATTATTATAAATTATCAAGTACGCGATTAGTCATGTTTTTTGTGAAGTTGTACGTCTTCTGTAGTATAGAACTTACGTTGCCTGCATTTGCCCAAGGAATGATACATATGTGGTTATTTGTGGGAAGGTCAGGCATTATGCCATACTAAAATTTTTTCCAACTACTTGCACCGATGCAAATAATTTTGTTTTTTCTAGAAACATACAACAATTTTTTTAAAATGGTATTTGTGGAAAGTGCTATGAGGATATAGATTGAAATGATTTTTGGAAATTTTTGGTAAGTTGGTGGGGGGTTATCAGATTATAGGGGGAGGGGTTTCTTGCCAATTTTTTAAAATGCTTGTTTTAGCATCAGGGGTTTCTACACAATGTTTTATGATGCTAGCACCCTTTTGGACACATAGTGCACTGGTACATTCGCAATAGTAACATCCATAGGGATCTCAATGTCGCCATAATACGCGAGGAGATCAAACTCCCAGTTTAATCCACCTGTCAAAACTACAGGATCACCCAAATCAACTTGCTTGGGAGTTGCTATCATTTGAGGGTCATGGACCAATGGAAACACTGGGTCTGGGTAGATAACCAGTTTATCGAGCACCTTTGTTGTAAATTGAAGCGGCAATACTAACTGTAGTTTTAGTAAAGGTTAAGATTTAAATACTTGTTGTAAATTTCTTGTATCCCCGACTGGTAATTTAGCGATGACAGGCATAAGAATTAATTGACTTAAATACAAAAAATAACTCAGTACACATTGCTCGGAAAACATACCGCTAAGAACACCAGAAAACATCGATCACTTTCTTATCAATTTCGATAAAAATCTGAAACTGAATGCTCAACAAGCTAACCAAACCCCCCGACAAATACGATATAATAGGATTTATTCTGCAGATGTCGAACTACTCCTAAATGAAAAAGAGTTTGAAGAGATTGACAAAACGCACTGATCGCCCCAACTCAAATCAATGCTTAAATATTTTATAAAAAGGCTTAAAAAGCTCTTGGAATTTCGAAAAATGGAATCATTGACGCAACTCCGCAATCGGATTACTCACTATGGGGAGTCACAAAAAGTCTTAAAAGACCTGTCTGGTGGTTGGGCAAGAAATTACACTGAACAAGTAAGAGAGCTATATTCGGCTCCAGATCCAGAATAGTATATATAGTTTGTGGGAAATTAAAAACGGAATGACAAACTTATATACCCTTGCCACCCATGATAAAGGGTATAAAAAGCGAATGTGTTTGAAATTTGAAACAAGTATTTACACCAAATGGTATAAATAAATATTTGTTTGAAATGTGTAAAAATGATAAACCTAAAGGCCCAAATATATTATGCATAAGCTTGCTTAAGTCAATGTCAAACCGAACGAAAAGTCTGTCAAATGCTTAAGAAAATCCGAAGAAACTTTTAGGTGGCTATAATGTACTTATAGCCCCAAAACAATATAGCCCCATTTGCACATTTATGGGCAACACATAGTTAAAAAAATACGTATTTCTTAAAATAAATAAACTTTCCACTTCCTTTTCAATTTTTTCTTTATGTTCTTTGTATAAAATAAACAAACAGCTGATTCCGCACGGAATATGCGACCAGCTTTGCTCTTTGCTTAAGCAAATACAATTTGACGAAACTTTCTTATAGTTTGTCACATACGTTTTATATATATTCGCACAGTTGCTTAGTGGTGTAGTGGTTAAAGTGCTTGCCTACAAAACCAAGCACCCCAGGTTCTATCCCTGGCAGAGGACGAAAAGTTTAAATCATGGTTTTCGAGTTTTTAAAATTAACCTCCCTCTAAACAATCCATCCAAGAAGCCCCCAGACCACTCCTCCTCCTGGAAAAGAGGATATCATGGAAAAGGTCAGGCAGCCCGCCACCCCCTGGGAGAAAAAGGTAGGAATCAAAGATCAGCAAGGTTCCCCACCACTACACCAATTACACAGAGGGCAACGACATATGTCCTAGACCTAGATCAACAACCGATTAACGAAACTGACACAAGGCATTAATAACAATCGATTGAATCCTCATGGCAACATCATACATGTATCCGAAGACCCGCTACAGCAGACCAATCATCTACTTAGCTGGAACAACAACCGTTTAAATTGATACAAACAATTACAATGGATTTAATGGCAACATCGTACATGGAAGGACAGTGCAATCTACATGGGAAATACGCGAAAAAACAACTACTTCAACAATTCGTATAAGATGGAGATGCTTTGTGGAAGCCAAATGCACCCAAGTGGGGTACTGGAGAAAAAAAAATAATTTTAAAATAAAGATATAATTTTTATTGCTTTGCTGTGATATCATATTGGCTGACTTCCAAAATGTATTAATGCAAAGTTTGTATGCAGTTCTCCTACGGTATTTTAATTATGTACATATTTAAACTTCCTAAACAATGCAACTATATACTTTGTTTACATTTACGATATGAAATGAACATAATGCAAATTATAATTTTTTTCACTGAAAAATATATAAAAGTATTTATTTGGTGTTTAATTTATTCGTCAGTCGGGTGCAAGTCGGGTGTCATTATAAAGACGTGGTTAGTTTATGATTCGTAACATTATGATTACAGATCCGACTTTCAGTCGGTGTAACTCCAGTTAGTTTAAAAACTCGGTTGGATACTTGACATTCTCTTGGGAAGTAACGGAATCCACCGAATTGTACGTCATCAATGCGACAGCAATTTTACTTTGAATATTAAACGTCAATTCGTTAATGTTTTTCGCAATCAATATAGCACGTTTGTTCAACCAATCATGATTTTTGTAATTTTTTTCAATGTTTGGAACACCTTTCGCAATTTCACTTTGAATATTAAACGTCAATTCATTAATGTTTTTCGCAATCAATATAGCACGTTTGCTTAACCAATCATGATTTTTGTAATTCTGTGCAATGTTTGGAAACACCTTTCGGATGAATTCGTATTTTGGTTCGGTGAACTGGCAGAAAGCGAAGCGAAATGTCAACCGGGATTTTGCCGTTGCCAATGTCCAGCAATTGTTTGGAAATTAATTCTCCAGATTGATCGTTCTGCAGGTCGACACTCAAGTTCACATTCAATTTGAATTTCTTGACGTGTTTCCACATTATAGTATATAGAAGATGTTCGTGTGTATAGGAATTTCTAAATTCTAGCCATAAGATTTTATTGTTTTACAAAATAAAAAAAAAAACTGTAAACACATAGTGTTTAGTGTGCCATTGTGCCACTCAAAACGTAAAAGTGCCAAAAATGGCACAATTGTGCCATAAATTCCATCACCATAGCTTTCCAGCAAAAAAATATCCATTAACATTATTTTAGAGAGTAAAAATAAATTACTCTCAATCTGAAAAATAACAACAAAAAAAAGTACACGAACAACAATTTGTAAAAATAAGTTGTATTTTATTATATTTCAATTGAAAACGTTTTTTTTTTTTTTTGTTCATCATTTATTTATTGTTCATCATTTATTTATTGATCAAGAGTGGTAACTAATTTATTTACAACTACTCTTAAATGAGTCTCTTAATCGAAAACAGTGAGCGAAGGTTGAGTGTAAACGGCAGAAATGCAGATGAAAAAAATATAAATAAAACAAACAGAAGAATAGATGACAGCTTGTTTTTAACCGCCAAGTCTGTTAACCGTGCTCGTTCTTGTTCCCCCACATTGTCAACAACTAATGATTGTCAAACAAAAGAAAACCCAACAGCTGTTAATCTGGAGTTACCAAAAATACAAATACTTTATTTACGCCTGAAAGTATGCTAGCAATATCAGCTTCAGAAACGAAATCCACCACACCGACTACAATTAAAATTAACCCATTAAGCGGCGCAATACCCAAGATTAGTCAACCATTAAATAAAGATAATAAATCCCAAATACAGGTTGGAATGGACCGGTATGTTACAGTACTAAAAAGGGCACGAAGTCCCAAGTCTTCGAAAGCGGCACCCTTGGCTAAATTATATAAGGATAGTGAACCTAATAGACTTAATAATGAAAATCGTTTTTCTATACTGGAATGTGAAACAGATGAACGAGTAAATAAAATTACCTCTATAAAACCACCCCCAATTTACTTGAGAGAAAATAATTCAAACTCACTGGTTCAGAGCCTGATATCATTAATAGGTGAGAACTCTTTTTACGTTATCCCAATCAAGAAAGGCACGATTCATGAAACTAAAATACAGGTCAATAGTGAAAACGATTATAGAAAGGTTGTAACAGATTTTGAAACTCAAAAGAAAAGTTTTTACACTTATCAGCTGAAAGGAAGCAAGGGTCTACAAGTTGTAATAAAGGGTATTGACTGTAATGTTGAACCACTCGAGATAAAGCAAAGCTTAGAAGATAAAGGTTTTAAGACAAAAAATGTGATAAACATTAGAAATCGCGAAAAAAAAACCCCAACCACTCTTCCGTGTTGAACTTGAACCCGGTGACATAAGCCTGAAAAAAATGAAACACATCCCATATATAACCTGAAGTACTTATTGCATCGTAAAATTACGGTAGAAGAACCACATAAACGATTTGGCCCCGTCCAATGTATGAATTGCCAAGAATATGGACACACCAAGGCATATTGCAAATTGCCACCCGTATGTGTTATTTGTGGAGAGTTGCATAACACATCCCAATGTAACAAATCCAAGGATGATCCTAAAATGAAAAAATGCAGCAATTGCGGAGGTAACCACACAGCGAACTACAGGGGCTGTCCTGTCTACTCAATTGTTAAATAATCACAAAGCCTTAAACCGAAGATTTTCCCCGCTCAGCCATTAAATAACATCAATTTTAACTACCCCCCGTTGCAACAGACATATGACAACAAAGAAACATATGCAAATGTACTAAGAATCAACCAAACTCAGACGCAAGTCTGTCAACCACAAAACCAAAATATGAACCCAGAGGTAAGACAGCAAACGCCAATTTTCAATTTTACCAGACTAGAATCTACAATAGAAACTCTTGTGCAATCGGTAAATAACTTTACAAACTCAATGAGTAACATGATGCAAGAAATGCTTAAGATGCAATCAATGTTATTGCAGGCTGTGCTTAACAGACCATGAACTGCCTAAGAATATGTTTTTGGAACGCAAACGGCATTCGCCAACATAAAAACGAACTCGAGAATTTTCTAAAAAGTCATGAAATTGATTTTGGTGTTAGTTTCGGAAACCCATTTGACGTCTAGAAGTTTATTTAAGATAAATGGATATGTTTTTTATGGCACAAATGATCCAAGAGATAGAGCATGTGGAGGCTCTGGAATTTTAATTAAAACCCGTATCAAACACCATTCAATGTGTGATATTTGTGAAGATTATCTTCAAGCTACGACAATCTGTTTGGATGATTGCTACAGAAATTAATTTCGTCGATATATTCACCTCCAAGGTTTTCGATTACTGAAAACAAATATGAACATTTTTACGAATCACTAGGACCCCGATTCCTGGCAGCTGGCGATTATAATGCTAAGCATACTCACTGGGGATCAAGACTTGTAACCCCAAAAGGTCGCGCTTTGTTTAATACAATTTCTAAATTGAATTTGAATGTGCTGTCGAGCAGAGAACCAACATACTGGCCTACTGACCCAAGCAAAATACCCGATGTCATTGATTTTGCAGTTACAAAAAATTTACCAATGGAACTAATGCAGGTTAAATCTTCATTAGAATTATCCTCGGATCACTCACCCACCTTCGTTACTCTATTGAACCCCCTAGAAATAGTATCCCCGAATGGTCACTCTGCAATATCAAGCACGAAAATAAATTGGTTGAAATATAAAAAATATATTAGCACACACAGTACAGAAAATATATCTCTAAGAACACCAGAAGATATCGATATCTCACTCAAAAATTTTGAACAAAACTTAAAACTTGCTGTTGAACACGCCACTCTAATAACCCAACAAATAAGATACAATAGACTCTATTCTGCAGACATTGAACAGTTATTAGCTGAAAAAAGAAGAGTTCGTCGAGAGTGGCAACTCTATAGATCCCCTCAACTTAAAACGGAGCTTAGAAAATGTCGCAAACGCCTCAGTATGCTTCTTCACAAACGCAAAACTGAATCGATTAATAAATATCTGGAGAACTTAGATGCCACCCAGTACTCAAACTACTCTCTATGGCGAGCTACAAAAAAATTAAAAAGACCTGTTATGAGCAGACCTCCTCTACGTAATTCTAGTGGAGGCTGGGCGAGAAACGATACTGAAAAAGGAAACCTGTTTGTTAGTCATCTAAAGAATGTATTTTCCCCAAACGAGTCAAACGACATAATAGAGTTACCACCTACATTACCCCATATTACTGCAGCTGAACCACTTCGTTTTGAGATTTCAGAGATTAACAAGGCTATTGTTGATTTAAACTCCAAAAAATCACCTGGTATTGATAAAATCAGTAACAAGATGCTCCTCGAGCTACCCCAAATTGCATTAAGAATAATCCTATTTATTTTTAATGCTATATTACGCCTTGAATATTATCCACCAGAATGGAAGGTTTCTTTAGTTACAATGATACCTAAGCCGGGAAAAGATCACAGTAAAGTAGAATCATATAGACCCATTAGCCTATTGTCAAATATATCAAAGCTATTCGAAAAACTGTTAATGCACAAGTTAAAGCCGATAGTGAATCATTTTGATTATATTCCAACTCATCCATTCGGATTTCGAGAAAAACATAACACCATAGAACAAACTTACAGGTTGGTAGAAATCATATCCAAGACACTCTTCATCGACGTTTCGCAAGCCTTCGAGAAAGTATGGCATGAAGGATTATCGATAAAAATAAAACAATATTTACCAGTGAACACACACAAGCTTCTAGAACGTTATTTAAGTCATCGAAAGTTCGTTCTTAAAGAGGGAGACTTCATAAGTTCACCACAGCCTATTGAAGCAGGCGTACCCCAAGGAAGTATACTGGGTCCCTTCCTATATTTGCTATATACTTGTGATATGCCTACAAACAGTCGAACCCACATATCTACTTTTGCTGATGACACAGCTATACTAGCCATTCATGAAAACCAAGAAGCATCTGTAGTGTTACAAGACCATATACTCGACATAGAAAGGTGGTTAAAACAATGGAGAATAAAAGTAAACGAGCAAAAATGTATACATCTTACATTCACATTGCGTAGAGAATCGTGCCCTCCAATCCTAATAAATAATCATATAATACCTCATCAAACTGAAGTTAAATATCTAGGTCTGCATTTAGACCGACGTCTTACCTGGAAAAAGCATATAGATACGAAATTGACTCAAATGAAGTTAAAATTACTACAAATTTACTGGCTAATTGGTAAAAACTCGAGATTGAGTTGAGATTGCAAACTTTTGCTGTACAGCTCAATAATAAAACCCATATGGTGCTATGGAATTCAATTATGGTGTACGGAATCAGCTTCTAATATTGAAAAAATTCAAAGATTCCAAAATAAAATATTACGAATGATAACAGCAGCGCCTTGGTATGTGAGAAATATTAACATTCATAAGGACCTAGGTGTCTCCCTGGTGAAAAATGAAATAAAAAAACAAGCGGAGTCATATTTTAAAAAGTTAGAAGTTCACCCAAACCCACTTGCACGAATATTAATGGGAAGTAATGGCTACATCCGACTAAGAAGAAGGAATCCAACAGACCTGCGCTAATGATAGGATCTATAAATTAAACAAAATTTTTCGTCCAACTGTGGTGTTACGTAAATAAAAAAATAATATTTAGATTTAAGATTTGAACAAATTATTGATAGTTCACATTATTTTGTGAAGATACAATAAATAAAATATGAAATAAAAAAAAAAAAAAAAAAAATTATTTATTGTAACTTCATTATTTAATGAACTCACAATAAGTGGTTCAAATCTTATATCTAATAATTATTATTTAATTAGTCCAGCCAGTGCCGGACGAAAAAATTTTGTATTCATGGTTGTTTTGGTTAAATTGGCATTCTTCCTTCTAGATTAGGTCTGCTGTGTCCCTCCTTCTTAATCGAGTGTGGCCACGGTTATCTAATATGTTGCGGGCCAGCGGGTTTGGGTAAACTTCAAGTTTTTTTTAAATATTTTTGTATATTTTTCGAGATTTCAGTTTTTATAATGGGCACGTTTAGATCTTTGTGTATATTCGCGTTTTTGATATACCAGGGGGCAACTGTAATCATTCTTAGAAACTTGTTTTGGCGTCTTTGGATCTTTTCTACATTTGACGCTGAGGCCGTGCCCCATAACTGTATGCCATAACACCATATCGGTTTTCTGGTCATGTTATAAAGTAGAAGTTTACAATCTAAACTAAGCGTAGAGTTTCTGCCAATAAGCCAATTAATTTGAATTGATTTCAATTTCATTTGAGTCAACTTTGCATCTATATGACTTTCCATGTAAGGCGAAGATCGAGATGTATTCCGAGGTATATCACTTCCGATTGTTGAATTATTGTTTGGTTATTGAAATGAATAGGGGGGCATGATTCTCTACGCAATGTAAATGTTATGTGTGTACATTTTTGCTCGTTGACTTCAATTTTCCATTGTTTTAACCATTTTTCTAATTCAAATATGTGGTTTTGTAAGTAACGAGACGTTTCTTGAGGGTTTTCATGAATGCTTAGAATAGCAGTATCATCAGCAAATGTTGATATATGAGTGCGATTGTTAGTTGGCATATCAGACGAATATATCAAATATAAAAAAGGTCCCAGGATACTGTCTTGGGGGACACCAGCTTCAATGGGTTGTGCAGTACTTAAAAAGTTTCCCTCTTTAACCCTAAAAGTTCGACCAGTTAAATAGCTTTCCAACAGCTTATGTGTGTTTGCGGGTAAATTTTGACTCAGTTTGTAAATTAATCCATCATGCCATACCTTATCAAACGCTTGAGAGATGTCGATGAAGAGTGCGGAACAGTATTTCTTTTCTTCAAACGCTTTTCTCACCATATTTACAAGTCTATGGGTTTGTTCGATAGTACTGTGTTTTCTTCTAAATCCAAATTGATGATTCGGAATACAATTGTTTTCAGTTAACATCGGGTACAACTTGTTCATAAGTATCTTCTCAAATAGCTTTGATATATTGGACAATAGGCTTATTGGTCTGTATGATTCTACTTTTGTGTGATCTTTTCCCGGCTTAGGTATCATGGTAACCAGTGAAACCTTCCATTCTGGAGGATAATATTCAAGGCGTAATATAGCATTAAAAATAAAAAGAATTATTTTTATTGCTATCCGGGGTAGTTCCATAAGCATCTTGTTACTGATTTTATCAATACCAGGTGCTTTCTTGGAGTTTAAATCAACAATAGCCTTTTCGATCTTTCGAATATCAAAACGTAGGGGTACGGCTGCTCCAAAATGGGGTGCAACAGGTGGCAAATCAATTGCTTCGTTTGATGTGTTCGGTGTAAATACTTTTTTTAAATGATTAACAAACAGATTCCCACTTGAATTTCGCAAGGGGGACTTACATATAACGGGTCTTTTAAGACTTTTTGTTGCTCGCCATAATGAGTAATCCGATTGCGGGGTTGCGTCCAGGCTATCTAAATATTTATTCAATGATTCCATTTTTCGAAATTCCAAGAGCTTTTTAAGTCTTTTTATACAATCTTTAAGCTTCGATTTTAGTTGGGGGGATCTGTGCAATTGCCACTCTATGCGAAATCTTCTTTTTTCATTTAAGAGCCGTTCGACATCTCCAGAATTAATTCTATTATATCTGATTTTTTGAGCCAATTTATTCTTGTGCTTGCCATCGCTAAATTACCAGTCGGGGATACAATTTCTAGGGGGCTCAATAAAGTAACAATAGTGGGTGAGTGATCTGAAGATAGTTCCAGCGAGGATTCAATTTGAATCATTTCTCTAGGGATATTTTTCATCACGCTAAAATCTATAACATCCGGTATTTTTCGTGGGTCAGTAGGCCAGTAAGTAGGTTGGCCGCTCGAAAGCACATTCAATTCCATTTTAGAAATTGTATCGAACAAAACACGACCTTTAGGGGCAATCAGTCGTGATCCCCAGAATGTGTGTTTAGCATTATAATCGCCAGCAGCCAGGAAACGGGGGCCTAGTGATTTAAAAAATCTATTATATTGACTTTCTGTAATTGAAAATCTAGGGGGTGAGTATATCTATGAAATCACTAAGTTTCGATGAAAATCTTCAAGACAGATTGTAGTAGCTTGAAGATAATCTTCGCAAAAATCACACATTAAGTAGTGTTGATTCGAGTTCTAATTAAAATTGCCGAGCCTCCGCATGCTCTACCTCTGGGATCTTTGGTGTCATATATTACATATCCATTTATTCGAAATGAACTTCTTCAAATTAGTTTCAGAAACCAGCGTTACATCAATTTTTTGGTTTCTTAAAAAATATTCGAGTTCGTTTTTGTGTTGGCGTATGCCGTTTGCATTCCAAAAACATATTGTTAGGCAGTTCATGGTCTGTTAAGCACAGCCTGCAATAACATTGATTGTATCTTAAGCATTTCATGCATCATGATACTCATTGAGTTTGTAAAGTTATTTACCGATTGCTCAAGAGTTTCTATTGTAGATTCTAGTCGGGTAAAATTTAAAATTGGCGTTTGCTCTCTTACCTCTGGGTTCACATTTTCGTTTTGGAGTTGACGGACTTGCGTCTGAGTTTGGTTGTTTCTAAGTACATTTGCATATGTAACTTTGTTGTCATATGTCTGTTGAAAAACGTTTGTTTTGTGTTATTTTTCTTCTTTTCTTTGCAAAACTTGTAAATTGTATTAATTTTTATTTACATTTGCAACCATATGTTTTAAACATATTCTCATGTTCTCTATCTACGAACTGTCACTTTTAACACTCTCTTGCTCTCTCGTTACAAGTTTTTAAAAGTAAACGAATGGAATCCCGTAACTTCCAGTGATAATTTGTACAAATTATTACAAATTATCTAGTACGCGAACTATTGTTTTCAAATAAATATGCACAGTGTTGCCAATTGAAATAATTTATCTGAAAATGGTGCCATTGTTAGATGAATAAAATTTGCACATCTGTCAATAATCTGACAATGACAATGTAATGTGTTCAAACGATTGTCAGATGCCTTACAATATTGTTGTTTTACAATGTACTGACAATAGCGGAGTTAACTATTATTGCAATTGCAAAATTTTACAGTAATCCAATAACAAAATAAACACAAAAACATATACAATTTTGCATTTGCAATAATTTAAGACCGTTCGCACTTAATAGTGAACTCCGCTAATGCATTTTCTGACACAGTTGATAGACATTTTCTGAACATTTTTCTGACAATAATGTAAGATCTATAATGCAACAATGTTTCCCTGTTTTAATTCTATAAAAAAATTAAAGCATGCATGTTATCCAAATGGAATAACTGAAACATAATCGTTCGCAAATGTCAGCCAGCAATCACTCATTGACTTTAAGACTTTGTTTGGCTTTCAAAGATTCATTTCTTTTAATAGAAGATAATTTTAATGAGGTGACTTTTAAGATTAAATGCGGCTGTGACGGCGCTGACAATAATCGATACAAGCAAACATTTTCCCAAGAAAATGTTTCTGACGAAAGTTTATTTACCATATCTATGGTCCCAATTGAAATGTCTTTAGAAACAACCAAAAAACAATAATTTGGAAAAATTATGCACAAGATATTGTCGACTTAAAAAATTCGTATTTGCAGAAGAGACAAAAAACCTGAGTTTAGATGAAGTTAAACTATGGTTACTTTTGAGAATAAGAAATTTAAATTCACATCTAAGCTAGTTTTGTGTATGATTGATGGAAAAGTGTGCCGTGCTCTTTCAAATTATTCATCATCCCAAGCTTGCTATTTATATGGAGCTACACCATTAGCTAGGAATAATCCAATTGCAATTTTAAATAAGACAGTTAACTAGGATTGCCAGTTTTATTTTTGCAAAAAGCGGGACAATTTTAAAAATACGTGAAAATGGTGGGATTTTCAAAACTTTCGCGGGACAAAAGATAATAGCCAATTTCGGATACTCTGTTCCAAAGTGAAGCGTATTGCAGAGAGAACGTTCTGCTTCAATCAAAACAAATATAAGTCGGACGGGGCAACGCACAGTGGGGGATCTGAAAAAAAAGTGGAAATAAATCTGTAACTTCTAAACGAATAGCTCGATTTTAATAATATTTCCCATGGCGATTTGGGCTTATAGCACCAAGGGGGGACGAGCCACAATGCCCCAAAGTGGGGCACCTCGGGTATATCAACAATTAAAAATTATGCCAAATTTTTGTTTGCGGTCCGATTTGAAAGATTTATATATGTGTGGAATGCACTAGACGAGATCTACAAAAAACATTGAAAAGCAAAATTTTATTTGGTCTGGTTTGGTCAAATTTTATTTTATTTACCTACCTTGGTCTGGTTTTTTCCTAATAACGGATCCAATTCTTTCCCGATTTTCTTCAAATATAATTTTTTGAAATAACAAGAAATGTAGTAATAATAGTAGGAATTGTTTAAAAACCTATACTGAGTCAAAAGTTATGTGCATTCAAACTTAAAAAAAATAAAAATGTCGTTTTTTTGCCATTTTTTTCGAAAAAAGTACTTACATTAATTTTAAATTATACAGAAAATAAGAAAAATATAAATAGTGTATTTATATTTTTCTGAAACACAACATATTATAAAAGCAAAATAATATCAAAATTCGTATTATTTCGTGGTCCAGAGCCTTCTGAAGTAGACCTATTTTTTATATAAATTTCAACTTAAGACAACATTTTCTTAAATCGCTTAGCTGCTTTCAAAAAATTTAGACCTGTTTTGTGTGTCCCAATATGTTCTTCAATATTGTGCAAAGGGATTTCATAGCCCCGTGCTTGGTGCCTTCAATAAATCAAAAAATCTAAAAAATCCCAATTTTGGGATTTTTGGAAAGTGTTTTGGGAATTGTTGAATTGTCATTAACAATTCACAAATATCTTTTTCACTTTTGGTTTTGGATCGAACGAATAAACGACTTTTTTATTTTTTTTTTTAAGTTTGAATGCACATAACTTTTGACTCAGTATAGGGTTTTAAACAATTCTTTCCTACTATTATTACTACATGTCTTGTTAATTCAAAAAATTATATTTCAAGAAAATCGGGAAAGAATTGGATCCGTTATTAGGAAAAAACCAGACCAAGGTAGGTAAATGACTCAGTATAGGTTTTTAAACAATTCTTTCCTACTATTATTACTACATGTCTTGTTAATTCAAAAAATTATATTTCAAGAAAATCGGGAAAGAATTGGATCCGTTATTAGGAAAAAACCAGACCAAGGTAGGTAAATAAAATAAAATTTGACTTTTCAAATGCGAATAACTCGTATAAGAGATAAAATATTGCTAAATAAGTAGATCTGTAGATCTCGTCTAGTAGATTCCATATATATAAAAATCTTTCAAATCGGATCGCAAACAAAAATTTGGCATCATTTTTAATTTTTGATATACCCGAGGTGGCCCACTTTGGGGCATTGTGGCTTGGTGTTATAAGCCCAAATTCAACACTTAATCTTATCAACACCTCCTCTATGGCCATGGGAAATTTTATTAAAATCGGGCTATTCGTTTAGAAATTACAGATTTATTTGCACTTTTTTTTCAGATCCCCCACAACGTTGCAACGTTTGGACTATGAAGCGGATGAAGCAAAACTTCCCAACCACTTTGTTTTATGTGGTTTTTAACAGGTACTGCAGCATTTCAGACGTCTTTCAACGTGTCTCACCTTCAATTCGTATTTCCCTGCTTTTGGATGAATCCCGCTTCCTGCAAACGTTTTGAAATTACTGACTCAGTAGTTCCAACTGATTTTGCAAGCTCTTGTTGAGTTTTCATGGGTATTTCAGTCACGGACAACCAGCCAGAAAATGGACATAATGATTTTTAATTATTCACAGCCGATTGATCATTAAGAAATAACTGGTTAAGTATACGAACTCTTTTCTGAATAAATATTTGCTCACGGGAAATACATACAGTAGCGAGCATAAAAAATGCAACGCCATGCAAAGTGATTTTCAACAGCAGTGATTTAGCTGAAAAAGATATCCAATTATCCACATCTGCTGTTTTTATATTCTTATTGATCATTGGCAATTATTGTATGACATTTTGTCCAATATTTTTGTATGTAAGGATAATTATAAAATTTTTAGTAAAAACAGTGGTAGAATTGTGCGAGCAAAAAAAGTGCAACTACGAAAATTTACTTATTTTTAAAAAATAATTATAAAAAAAATGCTAAAAAAACTATTACAATGTTGCATTACCATCATTTACTATTAAGGCAAATAAATTTAAGGACATTAAAATTCAAAAGGATAAACATTTTATACAAAAAAACGCCATACTCCTATTCCGTTATAAAAATTTAGATATAATTAAGAACTGGGTTATGATTAGAGTGCCGAAATAATTTTGATGGATACTTTAGAATTGGATTTTATTGAAATAAAACTAAAATGTTAGATATTGAAGTAATCAAGGCTGTGTTACCTGATCCATGAAAGGTGACATCATATATTTGATGCTACCCAAACGAACACATGTGGACATGTATGACTATTGCAACCTCCAAAAGATAATTTAATGCTGCTAATATAATGAGAAAACAATTCAATAAACCATATGAGGGGCTTAGAGCACAAGGGATTCAAGTGACTAATGTTTAATAATGAGAAAAAAGAGGTTAAAGTTAATTTACAATAAAAAATATTAGATCCTATCTGGAATATTACTTTTTAATTAATAGAGATACTGAGATATATTTTAATAAATAACATATTTTATATATAGAAATACCCAAAAATTACCTTTGAAGTAATTAAAGTCGCTGTTGCGGCAGCAAACTAAATGTTACGGCATTAACACCGGATAGAAATAATAAAACACTTTAAGGGAATAAACGCTGTATTTTAGTTTCACGTATTAATTCAAAACGATGCGTTTTATTATCTAAAATATAAAGTCACATTAAATACATTAAAAATACTACAGTAAAGAACTTACTTAATTCCAGTGTTTAAAAACCTAGACTACAAGTAGCAGTAGCAACGAAAAATCACAAGTAGTCTAGTTAAAAAATTAATAAAAACTCGGAGTCAATCAATTACTACTACTACTGCTACCTTCACATTTTGGTAGCAATAGTTGTAGTAGTACCAATAAAAGAAAAAATTGAAAGTAGCAGAGTAATTTATTTTCTATTGCTACCTTAAAAAAGAAAAAGTTTTTATGTAGCAGAGTCATTTGTTTTTTTATTAATTCTGCTACTTTTAAAATTTAGTAATAGAAGTAGCAGTTGAGGTAGTAGAAAAAGTAGCAGTTGAAGTAGCAGCTAAGTAGCAGTTGAGGTAGCAATAAAAGAAGTAAAAAATAAAAATATTCAGCCAAAAAAGTATATTGTGTGTTGTTGTTGTGAATGTTCGGCTTTTTTGTTATACACACAGAAAATACGATCTTTCTGTTAGCAACACGAACATCTGAGACGACTAAAAACGAATAATTCTTTCAAACACTCTCAAAACAAAAACAACACACAGTGTTTAATTCTGTAAATTTTGGTGTTATGACTGGAGACTTTCTTTTTTGACTACTTCTATTGCTACCTCAACTGCTGCTTCAACTGCTACTTAACTGCTACTTTACTGCTACTTCTAAATAATAAAAATTAAAACTCGATATAGAGCAGTAGCATTGATTTGTATGCTACTCCATTTACAATTCAAGTTTCATTACTACTGCTCTGTTAAGAGTTTTATATTTTGAAGGTAGCAGTAGTTTTTAAAAAAACAAGAAAACGAAAAAAGACAAATGTTACTGCTACCGCTACATACACTTTTTAGCAATAGTTAAAAATTTGTTAGTTATCGTAGCTTTTTAAACACTCCTTAATTCTATCCCTTTCTATTAAACGCAGTTTGCTTGAGTTGCTGAAGGATTTGCCACTGCTTTCGTAGGCAACCCTTATCTGGCACTACCGGCGTCTGGACCATATTCGGACATCCCAATAAAAAATGGTTGGGTGTCAGAGGTTCCTGATCCGTACTATCTATTGAAAGATGTGTCAATGGTCGGGAATTGACCAAATGTTCAGCTTCTATTAATAGGCTCATGAATGTGTCAAGTTGAGGAGATTTTTGCCTCAATGTTGCCTCGTTCCCCTATCGCTACGTATTCGCACCGGCAAACCTCTTCGGTTAACAAAATTTCTAATACATAGTATTACTGCGTCCGTCCTTACCGTTAGGCATGTGAAGAGGGCCACCCACCTTTTCTCACTTCTTCGACCCACCGAGATCAAGAACGGACCCATGTAATCAACACCTGTGTACGAAAATGGTCTAACATACGGGAAAAGTCGATCAATCGGATGTTGTTCCATCAACTGCACTCATTTTCCTACACAACTGACATTTCGCCTTAACAGTCCTTATTATCTGCCAGAGACTTGGTCTCAAAATTTTACTCGTTGGCAGCATATATTGATTCTTGATTCTGGTGTTTGAAATCCTCGTGGTACTGATTTACAATCTAGTTTGTAAGTACGTGTGTTTTGGGTAAATTATAGGCTCTCTAGTACAGGTTGGGAGGCAAGTAGCGTTGCTTGTTCGTCTAGATAGTCGAATCATACCGTCATTACTTAAATAAGGGTTAATTTTATAAATCGAACTTGATTTTGATACTGGCTTACTCAATTTCAAGTGTTTATATTCCTCTGGAAAACTGTTACGTTGAGCTACTTTGCACAAAAATAATTCGGATTCTTTGATTTCCGTAGCCATCAAATACTGCTGGAATTCTGCCATTGAATTTTCACCACCATTGGCACGTGCTTTGAAAACCTTTACTGCACGTCTGACCCAACCCATAACTCTGAGCAACTTGTAGTAACTTGAATACCTATCAAATGGAATAACTGAGACATATTGTACCGTAGATACAAACTTTGATCTTCTTTCGGATTTACATTCATACTCTGACACATCATCTGGTAACCTCGGCCATTGTTCTATGTTCGTCTTTAAAAACTCAGGTCCCTCCAGGCAGCATGATTTGGTTGATGGAGATACTCTTGGTCTCGTGGCTTCATCTGCAGGGTTTTTTAAACCGGGTACCCATCGCCATTGATCCTCTTCAGTGTATTCCAATATCTCGGAAATACGATGTGCAACAAACTGTTTATAAATTCTGCAATCTGATCGAATCCATTTAATCACTGTCTTAGAATCGGACCAGAATGTTACGTTTTTTGGCTCGATATCATGACATTATCATTCTACTTAGCCTGACACCAAGTACTGCGGCTTGAATCTCAAGGCGCGGAATGGTAAGTGGCTTTATCGGGGCGCATCTTGACTTTCCGGCAACAAAGGCTATATCCACAAGCATGGTATTGCTGCAGCAAAAGCCACCTCACTTGCATCCACAAAGACATGCAGGTCATTGATAGTCGTAGGGTCACAGAATGTAAGACTATAACACCTTGGTATTCTGATCTGTTGCACTTTTTCGAGTTCTTTGTACCATTTAAACCATTTGTCATACACTTGCTCAGGAATTGGCGAACTCCAGTGCAATTTGTATCTCCACAGGTCCTGCAACAACAACTTTGATACTATTACAACTTTCGCCAAAAATCCAAAAGGGTTAAAAATTGACATTGTAAGACTTAGGATCTCACTTTTTGTCGGCCGTCGATTTCCTTTTAAAACTGCATCTGGCACCTTGTTAAATTTTAGAACAAAACAAAAAGTGTCCTCTGCCGGTAACCAAAACATTCCCAAAATCTTCTCAGACGATATTTCACTGCTATTTAAATTTGTCGAAAATATTTTACTTAATTTGGATTCACCAATATCCCATACATCGCTGAACTCTTTAGAATTCGACACAAATCCCCTTAATTCGAAGTTTGCTTGCTGATGAATAGAAATTACATCTCTGCTCACGGGAATTGCATCGTCGACACTGTCGAAGGAGTCCACGTAATCATCAACATAATGGCTCTCAATTATAGCCCTTGCCGCCCGGGGATGTGAATTCTCATATTGCATTGTATTTATATTTTTAACGTATTGGGCCGAACAGGGAGAACTGGCTGACCCAAAAATCATCACCTGCATCACGTACACATCCGGCGATCTTGTCGTGTCACCATTACGCCATAGGAATCGTTGTGCAACTTGGTCTTGCTCCCGAATCTTCACGCGATGGAACATTTCCTTAATATCTGCACAAACACCAATTTTACGTTGACGAAACCCATGTAGTATGGATATCAGGGACTTGGGTTGATATTTGCAAGGGCCCATCATTAGCCTTGAGTTAAAAGATTCACCATTCACTGATGCAGATGCATCGAACACGAGGCGACGTTTATTTTTTTTATTCACATTAATTGTGGCAAAATGCGGCAAATACCATACACGGTCATCAGTAGCAGAAACTTCTTCCGGCGATAATTTTCTGGCATACGATTTGGAGACGTATTCCTCTATTTTTTCATAATACCAACTGGCCAGATCTTTATTTTTATCCATTTTGGCTTCCAGCAACCGAAGACGTTTCATGGCAATAGTATAGCAATCGGTAACATCTAGGGATGCCAGATTCAGATTCGCAAAAAGCTAGACAAATCAAAAAAAAAATGGATATTAAAAATATGACCGAGAAAATGTTAATTTTGGTTTTGTATAAATATTTTTTTAAAATATATTTATATCCATTGTACACGGCGCTACAGTAAAAAAAAGCTAGGAAAATGAGCGAATTCACTTAATTGTGAATAAATTCGAAAAGAATCC
Organism: Calliphora vicina; assembly: GCF_958450345.1. Lineage (NCBI taxonomy): Eukaryota > Metazoa > Arthropoda > Insecta > Diptera > Calliphoridae > Calliphora > Calliphora vicina. Next base: position 90,027,770 of record NC_088783.1, read on the forward strand.
ATCGATTTTTATGATCGATATCTCATTTTGTTTCTATTACATTTGGCTTTGCGATTAAGCAATAAATCTGAACAATTTCTCCTGTTTTCGATTTTTAATGATTTTTTTAAAACAAAAAAAATTTTATTTGCACGTAAAAAATATATTTTTTGCTTCAATTTGTTATTATAACTCCAAAACTACTGAGCCGATTAAACCGCAAGATATATGTGAAAATTTGTACATAGCATAGGGACAATGTTTTCAAAATTCAATCAATCGAAAGAACAACATTAACTACTCAATTTTATGTATATCATACAAAAAAGTAAAATTTTTTGAAAATGAACGAATTTACTTATCTCTGAATAAATTCGAAAAAAATCAATCGATTTTTATGTTCGATATATTATTTTGTTGCTATTATATACGCTTTTGCGACAAAGTAATAAACCTGAACAATTTCTGCCATTTTAGATTTTTAGCTGGACAAATTCAATTTTTGCTTGAAACTGGACAGGCATCAAAAAAGCTGGACAATCCAGTAACCCTAGTAACATCAAATTTATTTTGCCTCCATAAAAGGCCTGTCTCATACTGAAGACCGATTTCAACGTAGTACGCTGAAGAATTTCCTCCGCTACTTTGTCATCATGTGATGTTATCAACTTCGTATTTTGAACACCAAAATTTTCTATAGTAAAATAATCAGCTATTTGTTGTTGAATCTCATTCAAAACATCCACATCAATTCTACATACACAGAAAAAACTATTTCTTAAACCGTTTCAATTCAAGTTACAAATATATCAAAAATGCACGTAATTTTAAATCGCAATCAGTTTTCTTTCCAAACCCGTTAAAAAATTTAAAGTTGGACAAAAACTGACTGAGTTACAGGTCGATAAGTTGACGAACATCACTGAAAACAGTTTTTTAGAATTACTTCTGATTTTGAGGGTGTTTCTGAAATTTTTAGACACAATTTGTAATGTATTCAACAAGACCTATAACCCACGCTGGGTCGTTTTCATAGTTTTTTTTCATCGTAGTACCGTGTTATTAATATACTCGATTCCATTGTTTTGTTTTTTTTTTTGGTAAATAATCCATAAAGTACACTAAGGTATTTGAAAACATGTGATGACATTAATCGCTAGATTTTAGCTGATCACTTATCTGAACTCAATAACTCAGTCCATGTGAAAAATTAATTTCAATATTAGCTTAGAGCACTTCATATGCTAACTCCATATGTTAACTTGTGCTTTAATCCCCTCATATATCATTTACAAAAATAAATTAAGCGCCTGTGCTTTTCGAAGCAGGTCCTTTATGCTTAAAATGGTCCAGTCGTATGATATGGAAAGTCAATTAACGTAATTTTAATTTATTCGTGTCTGATAGTTTCGATCTGTTACTCAGGCCGTCTGGTCACAAATATTCCCTTAAATATTAAATTAAAATAGTAAAAAATTGCAATAGCTCAGTAATCACGTAAACTAAATATATGATTCTATGAAATAGAAACAGTGTCAAATTTAATATTATTTATAGTTGTCTTCCGCTGTTTTGGAATTCGTTTACTTACCAAAATAAATGGATATTTGAATATTATTTCATTATTTGTAATTTTTAAAGACCACATGACGTCATATGATTGTGAAAATATTATTTTAGCATTAAATTTCAGCACCTTTCTAACATTAACTAGTCATATCCTTTAGATCATGAGCTCTTATACACTCAGTTTTAGGCACACCACGACAATTACTTGATTTCATTTTCATAGAGAATATCCGCAAGATTTTAAATTGGTAAAAAAATAAATAAAAATTCTTAAAATTTTCTTGGTTTTCGAAAAATTCACCATATTGAACCGAAAATGCTTCATTCCTTAATTCTGTTATCCTTTGTAGATTTCATATCCTTGAATTTATTAGTGAAGTAGTTTTGACTTACCTGCCTTTCACTTAAGAGCATTTTGCATATAAGTGCACAAAACTTGTGTTTTGTATATTTATTTACCAAACTCCATATAAATTCGTTAATTTAAGTGCATTGTTCATACCTGCACATTTAAGATAATTGCATAATACTTTTGGAAGCTATAACTGGTTTTTAGCTGCCTAATACAAAATTAAATCAAAACAAATAAGAAAATACGATTTTGAATGAAAAAATATGTTGTACACATCTTAATAATTTTAAAAGTAGCTAAAATATCAATTTGACGTTATTTTCAGGCGGAAAAATCACAAAGCTTCGTGTAAATTATTTGCCGTTATCTGCTTTTTTGGGCAGTAAACAGTAAATGCACTTACCAGCATCAATGAGCAGGTAAGTGCATTGAGGTTAACTGCATTTTTAACTTACCTGCACAAAATATCATGCAAAGTTGATTGTGCAGATAAGTCAAAATTACTGTATTAACAGTAAATTACTGTATTGTAAACTACATAGGGGCAAAGATATGTTAAAAGGGGCGATAAATCAACCACTGGGTTTTGATGTAAGTTATCGGTATCATAGAAAAGGTAATTTTTAGAACCCATTAACTTAGTAAAAAAATTAAAAAAATTTTGCTATTATAAAAATACAAAAAAAAACAATTTTTGAATAAATGCGAAAAAAAATACCTTACCATTAATTAAAAATTAATAATACATAAAATATTACAATTATTCTAATATGAAAACATGATTTTCATCACTACTATCGTCTATATCGCTTTCATCTGAAGTTGATGTATCGCAGGTTGGCACGAAAAATTCCGATGCCTCCTGTGGAAGATCGTTTATATTTTTTTTGGGAATTTTTCGGAGTCGTGTCATTACAAGATCTGAATTTATGAGAAGAAAGTTAAATATATCGTGTATGTATTAGCGTTAGTTTAAAAGTTAAACTAATGCTAAAAATAGTTTAAACATTTTCAAAATCTTATTTGCTAATAAAAACTTTATTGCTATATATTATTAAAAACCATTTAGCAAAGATTTATAAAAAAAAAATTCATACAAATGTGTACTTAAAACTTTTGGTATTTTAATAAAATCGAAAACCGCAAAAATCCGCAAAATGTTAAAATAGAATATAATTCTATACATTCCCTTCTTTAATCAACATAAAATAGTTATGGGCATTTTTGCGCATTTATGCTGCTTTTTTACTTCCAAAGAACTTTGTTCGGAGTTTACCAAAATTTAAGTACTTGCATTCATAATTTCTTTAAAAAAATACCACAAATCAGTTCCCAACTACATATATCAATATTATTAATACAAATATATATTTTATTCAATAATGAATAGGATATTTTAATAATCAAATATACACCATAATATTCCATTTTTAATAGCTATTAAATGTAGTATTTTTTTCTTACGTTTGGACTGCTGCTACTCTTAAAATAACGCTTTGAAAAAAAATGTTCTGAACAAACTATATGTATAAAAGTGTCCTCTTTCCAAAGACATATCATTTGTTTTGTAAAACGCATTTTTCATTTATCGCCACAAGTCACCATATAGCTGCCCCATCGTGCAGTATTATAGTTTTTAGCAATTTTTTATAATTATTTTTTTCAAAATTTTAAAAATCAAGTCAATTTTCTTAGAGTTGCATTTTTCTGCTCGCACAATTTTACCACTGTTTTTACTAAAAAAATTATAATTATCCTTACGTAAAAAAATATTGGACCAAATGTCATGCAATAATTGGCTATGATCAATATGGTATGGTATGGTATATCACATTGCATGGCGTTGCATTTTTTAAGCTCGCTACTGTACATATCAGTTTCACTACTAATTGTTAAAATTTTTAGATTTAGAAAATCCAAAAAAGCGGGAATTATGAATCCCGAGCGGGACGCGGGATTTCAAGACTAAAAGCGGGACAATCCCGCGAAAATCGGGACATTTGGCAACCCTACAGTTAACAAAAATATTGCGTACAGATTGTATATAAAAAATTATAACTACTATAACACAATTATTTAATGATGAAGCAGGGTTGCTGGTGGATATGCCAACACATCATTCTGGCAATTCAATCGATGCACAGTGGCGCCCGTAGAACAAGTGAGGTTGCAAAAATCAAAAATTCCATGTGCCCTTAAAAAATATTGAATAAACAGATTTTTGGTTCAGAAGATTTCGTTCTTTAAAGTTGACTGATTTTCAGTTTTCAAAAAACAGACTATTTTCAGGTAATTTGGTCCGCTACATAGTTTACGATATATTTGGGGGATTCAAACGGTCTGCTATTAGGTCGTATTGTCATAATGTCGTAAAATATTTTTTAGTTTAAACAAATACTTGTTGTGCTGCAAAAAAAAGTGTTATTTTATGACAAACCAATAAACATAGTTCTAAAAGTTTATAACTTTTTTGTTTGAAACCCAACAAAAATTTATTTAAACTAAAAAAATATTTTATGACAATACGACCTAATAGGAGACAGTTTGAATCCCCCAAATATATCGAAAACTATGTAACGGATCGTCATTATTTTTGATTCTATTGATAGATCTATTTATTAGGAAAAGAATAAACAAAAATTCTACTGTTTGCTTTGTATTTGTCCAGGTAAATCGATATTTACCATTTTTCAATGTTTCTCAACTTTGATGGAAAATAAAAAACTATCAATTTCAATATTTGCCATATTTTCAAAATAAGTTCTTTGATTATTCCTATACATATATACAAATTTCCAGCAGTCCGTCCTTGCCCCATTTTTTGCTAGAGGTAAAAGTTTGAAAAAAGACATGGTTCCAAACGTATTTACCAACTATAATTTTTTTTCAATATTTCTCAACTTTGCTGGAAAAAAAAACTATAAATTTCTATTTTTGCCATATTTTCAAAACAAGTTCTTTGATTATTTCTTTACCTAATGCAAAAATTTACATCTGCCCGTTCTTGTCCCATTTTTTGCTAGAGGTAAAATTTTGAAAAATACATTCAACGTTTTTTAAAATTGTCATTCTAAATAACAAAATGTCAAAAGGTCAATCCCGCAACTCCTAAAAATTGCAGCAAAAATCCCAAAAATGGTATTTTTTACAATTTTACCCACGGGGTCAACATTTCCTTCTGGGCTGGGAAAATACTTTGGGGATAAGTAGGGAACACACCAAGGTTTCTAAAACGGCTTCCCGTTTTTTGATCCCAGCTTTGGGATTTTAGAACATGTGGCCCAAAGGTGAACTTTTGATAAAAAATAGGTCACATTCCGAAGGGCGTAGGGGCGACATACTCGAAAAATATTACATGTTTTTTATACCAAAATGTTCTTCGTAAAGATACCTTACAAACAAATATTAAATTGTTATATGTTCTTAAAGAAAGTTTATTTTGAATAAAAAAATCAACTATTTTTTGAATACATAAATTAAAAAACATTTTTTTGTGGATCCGTAATTGATATTGTTCTGAAATCTTTTGTATGTTATTAATAATTTAGTTGTCTAACCAACAGGTCGAACTTTTGGACCGAGGCCATTCGGTCCAAAAGTTCGACCTATATTTTTAGGTCGGCAAAATTTTAAAATTTTAATTTTGAAATGCCTATAACTCGGAAATTATAAGAGATAAATAGCACACGCATGCTATTCCAAGACCTAACCGAGCGCTTTCCAAAAATATAAAAATCTTTGAAATCGGATAGTAACCAAAAGATTGTACATACGTGTTTAAAAATTTTACATGTCGAAGGTACCCTAATCATTTGTAGGGCCCATTTTAATAAGTTAAACTGGAATACTCCGTGTCAAATTTTATCCCGAACGGATGAGCCGTTTAGAAATGCCAGATTTATTTCCCAAAAATTTTGATTCTGCCCCACTGTGTGGTATAGATTTGGAGCTGGAGAGCATTTTCATGTTATTCTCGATTGCCTGGGATGTGGCTATGAAATAAACTCTGTTGCTTTTGAAAAGCATACACTTGAAACCAGGAATCTATATTTGAAAAAATATCCATGGTATTACATGCTTATAAATACTTTTTCTGCAGTTTGCAAAAACCCCAATAAATTTAAATAGGAATTTTAAGACCCACAATTTTGGCTTTGCTTGTAGACCAGGATGTATATATTGCAGAAGAATGATATGAAATATATATCGCACATGTTCTGAAAAGTGCATATCGCTTAAAATTTGCGTTTTTGATTTGAAAACGCCAAACTGGTGTTCTGACAAACGAAAACGCTAGAAATTTGGCGCTTTCAAACCGCAAACCGCTGCGTTTTCCAGAACATGGACGTATGATATTACTTTTCTTATCTTTATTATTGGGGGATTCAAACGGTCTGCTATTAAGTCATACACCCTTATTCTACATTTCGATTGCGTTCCCGCATTCAGTTACGCACAAATCGAAAAATGGTATTCCAAAAAAAAACTGAATCGAAAGAAAAAGAAGAAGACAAGGCTGTGTTCAATTTAGCTGATTTACTATGAAACGCATGAAATACAAACAGACAAATTTAGAAAACTTGTCAGCACTTTACAAAAAAATCAAATTTTGTACAAAAAACAGTGATAAATACCAAAAAATTTAAATTAAAAACATAATAAATTAAATATAAACAACTTAATTACCAAAAGAAAAAAATTAACTATTTCAGTGTGATGAATCCTGTAGTGCTTGAGGTGATATTTTATTTTTTATACATACATATTTGTAAAAAAAAAAACAAGTAAAAGTGCTATATTCGGCTATGCCGAATCTTATATACCCTTTACCTTTGTTGTGGATGCATTATTATTTTTTATAATAATTAGTATACATCAGGGATGTTAAATGAAGTTTTCAATTTTGTACCACCCTCCAAAAAAAATTGTACTTTTTGGACCTTCGCGGTACCATTTTTTTTAGTATATTAAAACATCAAAAAAGTACATAAAAATTTAATTGTACACAAAAAACAAAACTTAACATTAACATAGATTAAATTAGCTACTACCGACCAAAAACTACAAATGTTTTAATTTTTTACTGAATTCAGCTCTAAGCTCTAAATTGAATACACAAGGCAACAAAATCGGGAAAAATTTAGAGGCTTTTTAAACCACTACATAATTTTGATGTATTGTGGTCCAGTAGTACAAATATGGTCCAAATTTTAAATTCTATGTAGAGGCTTTTTTAAAAAAAAATGTTTAAGTAAAATTGAGCTTTTTATACTTTTCTCCACATAAGTAATGATAACTCAAAAACGGTTACTCCGATATTATTAAAATAAACTTAAAAAAATTGAAATATACATAACCTATATTCCGTTTAATCGGCTAAGTAGTTTCGGATTTATAATAACAAATTGAAACAAAAATATATTTTTTACGTGAAAATAATAACAAAACAAATGTAAAATTTCCACTCAAAGTTTCGATTTTTCATGAATTTTTTAAAACAAAAAAATTTGATATTTTCATGTAAAAAATATATTGTTTGCTTCAATTTGTCATTATAACTCCGAAACTACTGAGCCGATAAACGCAATATATAAACGGATTAAAGGTTATGTAAATCTCAAATTAACCGTTTTTGAGTTATCATTAATTATGTGAGGAAACGTCTAACAAAATTTTGTAATTTTACTTAAAAATTTAAAAAAAAAAATTTCTCCATAGAATTGAAAAATTTTACCATTTTTGAACAATGGTACATCAAATCTATAAAGTGGTTGTTCACGTCTTTTTTGCTGTTGACCTGTGTTATTGATTGAAACAAAATATGCAATTCCCATTCGGGAACATTTCTACTAGTAGATGTACAATACTACTTGAAATAACATTTCCAGGAGTAAATTTATGGAACCAATTAACACTTCGTTATTAAGGTTGACTTTAGTTCTCAAAACTCAAAATCTTATATAAAATTGTTTGTAATTTTCTTTAATTTCCTTAACAATATCAATATTGATATTCTGTTTACAAATTGCTTGTGGTTTTTGTAAAAGTTGTTTATATAAAATATTTTAAATTGTACCAAATGAGACGTGGTAGTACCACGGTACTTTAGAAGGTCAAAGTGTACCAAAAAAAGTACAATTGTACCAACTTTAACATCCCTGGTATACATACATATGTATATCGCCCACTTTCAGCGTATAGCATCCTAAATATATCAAGAAAACTTTTAAAAATTTTACATTTAATTGCTGACGAACAGATTAAACAGAAAAAAACAAAATATACAATGCAATGAAACCAACACACATCCAAACATACGTTTGGTTGCTTTTTTTTAAAGCATGCAATAAATTGTCTTTTTTGGATGATATTTTCAGAGGTTGTCCTTGTTTTTTCCTTATATCTCGGCCATTTGTGGACCGATTTTACAAACTTCTCGCAAGCATGTCTGACAGAATTATTGAAGATTTGGATCCCGAATATATCTGGGGTCTTCAGAAAATTAATTTCAACAAACAGACGGACATGGCTTAATCGACTTCGCTATCTATAAGGATTCAGAATATATATAGGAATGACAAACTTATATATACCCTTCTCACGAAGATGAAGGGTATAATAAGGATTATTTGTTTTAATTTTTAGAGTAAATGAAATCGATAGTAGCAGCGTTGTTGTTGGAAGAGGAGAAAACGTCTTCCGGAATACAGATTTAAGACCTGAAAAGCGGAAACTGAGAAACAGTTGCAATCTATTCGAGATGAGTGATCAATTGTAAGATATTTTCGATTGTTACTGTGTGAAATAATTATTTAACTTTTATAGATTTAAAAAAAAACTTTCAGATAAATAAAGATGTATTTAAATATGTTTAGACACTTTTACACAAGATGCAGCTACAACCGAGCTGTAGCTGCATTGAGTCCTAGAAGGACCTTGGTGCAGATTGCACCGTTGGAATAAATTAAATAAAACTTAAAAATTTATTTGAAACAAATACAATTTATAATTAACAAAATAAATATTTTTTTTTTTAAATTTTTATTTATTATTTATTGAATCTTCATTACGTAATGAACTAACAACAAGTATTTCAAATCTTATATCTAATAAATTTAACTTAATTAGTCCAGCCAGTGCCGGACGAAAAATTGTTTATTCATTGTTGATTCTTCCTTCTTGTCTTTGGATTAGGTCTGCTGTGTCCCTTCTTCTTAATCGAGTGTGGCCACGGTTATCTAATATGTTGCGGGCCAGTGGGTTTGGGTGAATTTCAAGTTTTTTTTAAAATATTTTTGTACATTTTTCGAGATTTAATTTTTTACAAGGGGCACGTTTAGATCTTTGTGAATATTCGGGTTTTTGAAATAATACTTTTTTCAATCCGATTGCATCTAGGCTTTCTAAATATTTATTCAATGATTCCATTTTTCGAAATTCCAGGAGCTTTTTAAGTCTTTTTATACAATCTTTAAGCTTCGATTTGAGTTAGGGGGAACTGTGCAATTGCCACTCTCTTCTGCAGATCTGCAGAATTAATTCTGATTTGTCGGGGGGTTTGGGTAGCATGTTGAGCAGCCAGTTTGAGATTTTTATCGAAATTGATAAGAGAGTGATCGATGTTTTCTGGTTTTCTTAGCGGTATGTTTTCCGAGTAATGTGTACTGAGGTATTTTTTATATTTGACATATTTTAAAAACCGGTTTTCGGTTTCTTCGAAAAATTGCAATTTAATATAAACCGGTTTCGGTTTCGTTTTTTTAATAATAACCGGTTAACCAGTTTTTTGGTAAAATATTAAAACGCCTAGAAATAAGAAGAAAAGCAGTTCTATTTATTAAAATAATAGTGATTAAAACAATTTTGATTACTTCTTTTAACCTTCACAAGGTATTAGGTTCAAATTTGTCCCATTTTGAAATTAATATTTAATTTTTTCTAAAAGTTATTGGTTGATATTTTATGAATTTTATTTAATTTCAAATGTCAACAACTATGTTGAACTATGTTTGTTTTAGAAAAACAAATTGGCAAAAAATATCTATAAACGTCTTTGGGCCATATTTGACCTGGTGCAAAAATCTTGAATTTTGTTACGCACAATCAATATAAATTTTTTCAGCTTTGTAGCTCTAATATATATCTGTATCTTTTCATCATACTTGCTATACATTATACTCGATGCCAAAGCTATGTTTTTCTTATCCTTCATAAGGTCTTCCCAATTTTACGCATTTTGAATTTAATATTTAATTTTTTCTAAAAATTTAATTTATTTAATTTCAAATGTCAACAACAAAAATTTATATTCTATTTGGGTCAAATTTGACCCGAAGATCGTTAATGTCAGTAAATTTGAAGAACTTATGAAGGTTAAAATAATCTCTTAGGAATAAAACAAGTTTAAATGCTTTGGAGTATATCGATATTTTCTCTTGTTTTTATAAAACTAGACATTGAGATATAGATAACAATGCATTGAGCAAGATTTCAGGCCTTCCAGATCACTTGTGATATTTGTCTAAATATAAAAAGTCTTCTAAAATAGTTAGAGTATTTCTTTTAAGTTTTTTAATTTTGAATGTTTTTTTTACACTAAAACTCATGAAAACACACTTTTAGAAAAAACCGGCTATTCGAGGAGAAAAAACCGGTTTCTTCGATATTCGAAATGTGAGCTTTTCCCGAAACCGACCTTACCAAAAAAACCGGTTATAACCGGTTGTTAAAAACCGATCCGATCAACCTAGTAATCAGTCGTGATCCCTAGAATGTGTGCTTAGCATTATAATCGCCAACAGCCAGGAAAATTCAATATAATATATTTAAAAAATATATTATATTGAATTTCTGTAATTGAAAATCTAGGGGGTGAGTATATCGATGAAATCACTAAGTTTCGATGAAAATCTTCAAGACAGATAATCTTCGCAAAGATCACAGTAGTGTTTGATTCGAGATTTTATTAAAATTGCCAAGCCTCCGCATGCTCTACCTCTGGTATCTTTGGTATCATATATTACATATCCATTTATTCGAAATGAACTTCTGGACGTCAAATGAGTTTCAGAAACCAGCATTACATCAATTTGTTGATGAAATTTACATTTTTTAAATTTCACTTTTTGTTAAAACCAAAACAAATGCAACTAGCATTCAGTCATACAAAAACCAACATAGAAAAAATTAACTACGATCAAAATGCAGAATACGTAAAATCGAAAAGAAAACAATTAAATTTCAGCTAGAATGTCAAAACCTCACACTGTGCAAACCAAATAAAGCAGACAGTACGGCTTCAGAGATTTCACTGATCACGTCTTCAATGATCTTCCAAAACCTCAAACGATCTCCCAGCTTACCCGCCACCTACCAGCAGTTCGTCACCAGCTTGGATTTCGTAAAATACACAGCACAACAACAGCATTAACCGTCATTGAAACCCAGATCTTAGAGAAGGCAGAAGCCCGGGACACACTTCACTTCAGAGTATTCGAAAGTCGAAAAATAACATTTATTTCTACCCGAAAAAAAAGTCTTATTTTCTGAGTTTTATGAAAAAAGTCATAACTGCTACAGTCCCTGGTTTTTGAATTACAGATTATTTTAACATTTTTTTCAGTAAAAGTGAAATATAAATTTAATTTTGTTGACTCATTGTTTAAACTTATTTTTTTCAGTTTCAGAAATGATCGCCAGTCCATTTGAAACTCGTTCAGACAGTTTTTACTTTGTTGATAATCGACTTGTAATGCACAACAAAGCCGACTATGCGTACGATGGTGGAATACCTGTTTAAAATTGAAGTGCGATGTTCACTTTCTTTTGAAGTTTTTTCCAGAATTATTCAAATCAGACCTTTTCAATAGAACTATATTAAAAAAGTATATTCTCATCAATGTTTTTTTTGGTAAATATGATAACTTCATTAATTAGTTTAATAAATTTTTAAATATTTTATTTTTAGCATGAAGTTTTCAGTCATGAAGTGTACGAAAATTACAAATTTCGGACAAAAACTAGCTTCTAATATACAAAAATGAAATAATGAGTAACTTTGCACATGGATTCATGCTGACTGAAGTTTTATTAAATTATGCACTTTTGCACTTTTTATTTTTTTAGTACATATTCCTCGTTTATTTATTTTGTCCAATTTATAATTATTTTACAATAAAAAAATTTAAGAACTAATACAATTATATTCTTTTATAAACTTGCGGTTGTACAAAAACTGTCTAACGGTATTATTTTGCTATACCTTTAAAAATGAAGCGAAAAAATTTAATTTATTTATTTACAAAATATTTTATAAAATAAGTTCATAAAATATAGGAAAAAGTACGCGGTGACAAGACCATATGCGCTCATATTAATAATAATAAAGTGAAAAATTATATTTACATATCTACAATCCATTATTCAAAATTAAAAATTTGCAAAAGAAAATAAACTCTTCATGAACATCTGACTAGACATCCTGAATGTTGTTTTGTTGTAGACTTTTCTGGATTCTCTTGATGTTATTTGTAGTCGCACAAACGAGTACATCATCCAACAGTAGTCCTATCCGGATTTATATGTTTATTAAACAGCAAGAGATTTGCTACATACCATTTCATGTCAAGTGAATCAACTTTTGAAATTGATGTCTTCCGGTCGGGATGAAACTTGCACCAAGGTTAGTTCTATTTTTCAACAAGATCGGTCGAGAACATTTGGCCAAGCAGTAGCTCGTTTCTGTATTTCTCGCATCGGAAAACTTCTCACATGAAGTGTGAAACAAAAAATTCCATCGTTTCTCGATGTGCGAGAAAAAAATGTTTCTGTATTTGAATGCGAAAACACACAACACAGATTCTGTTCTTACTGGAATATTTCCAGTAATTAAGTGTCAAATGCAAGACAAGCCTCTACGAAAGAAAGAAATTAAAACAGAGCTAGGCAATACCTATGCACGCGTGCTTTTCGGCCGTTACTAAATTTACAACATCGTACTCACACGTATTAAAAACTCATTCAGTCTCGTTTGAGCGTTCATTGAAGAAGGTTGTGTTGTTGCATGTTTCTTGCTTTTGTACATGAAGATTACTAATGCAAGCATGAAAAAAAATAGTTCATAGATAGTTGTAGATCTTATTCACAATTCATAACTAGCTTAGTTATTGCTTTGACATATAGAGAAAACAAAATATCGATAATATTTTGATCGATATATACTGTAATTAATTGAAAGGTTTATAAAGCTATTAAGAGACTATTTTTGTTCTCTAAAAGTACATAAAAAATGTATAGTTTTAGTTTGTATGTAAATCAATTAAAATAAGGGTATGTAGAATGAAATTTTTCAATAGAATGTTGTTGACAAAAAAAAAACACATCTCTAGATTATTTTCTTTTTGTATACATGTATTAAAATGAAATCAATCAGCTGTTTTTTTGAATGTATTAGTAGTTGGCATTTAGTTACAACTTTACCCATGATTAAGTGCTAACTAATTGTGCTGAAATTAACCAATTGTGAATAACTTAAATAGGTACTTAAAAAAGTTATCACTTGGTGATCGTTTATGAATATGCGCCATTATTTTTAATTAAAGTACCACCATTTCAAAATTAAAATTTCTATGCCTGTGTTGTAGTGAATATGAGAGTATAAATTTGTCTCTTTTCTTATTTTTCGCTCTTGCAACAACTGACCAATCGCATGTGTTGCCGGGCTCTGAATTAAAATAAAACTAAAACAGTGAAAGGCTAAAAAAATTTAAAATGCCAAAATATAACAATTGTCTTTTATAGATTGTCATCATTTAAATATAAAATAAAAAGTAAAGTGTGGCGCTTATACTTACATGTGTATATATAATTATTTTATTCAAACTCTGTGCTACTTACATTTTCGGCTGATTTGGGTTCCATATTTATACATACGATGTTAAAAATATCTATATTTTTTAAAATTTAATTTTGCTCACACCAATTTCAAATGTGACTTGTTTTGACAGTTCTTGTGAGAAACTTTTCGCAAAATATTGTTACAGAAACACTTTTTCTCACATCCTTCCAATAACACAGTGCAACAGTGAAAAAAGCACAAGATCATGACAGTATAGGTTCGACTCTACTACCAAAGGGTAGTTAAACCCCATACTCAGTTTGTCCATTTTGGTAACCAATTTTTTTTTTATGGTCCCCCAAAGTTTCTGAAAATCAGTGGGGCCTCTAAAAAAGGTGTCATCAGTTTTTAGTTATCAGCTAATTCAGACTTTGTGATACGGATTAACTTTATATGGCAATAATATAGCTAAGAGTCTGCCAAATAAATTTTGTTAATTTTTTTTTCCAAAAAACAGCTTTTTCGTGCACTTTTGTTGAAAAAATATAGGAAGAAAAATTATTTTTTTTTACTTTTTTTAGAATAACTCCCAGGGTCTATTCATTTTTCACTAACAATATTTTGCAAAGTTGTAGCTACGGTAAAGTTGAACAATTCTTGAGAACATATCAATGCATTCTGAATGTGTCTAGTCACTCTACATAGCACATAAAGATCACTTTGTACCTTAACAATTTTCGTTTTTTTTTTATTTGTTGCCGCTAAAACAAAGATTTTTTGTAAAAATAGTATTATCAAGTCCACACTTCTATGTTGTGCTGTATTATTTACTCGGCTGAGGTGTTCGGAATGGGGATCAGTGGGTGGACCCTCAATGTCAGACATTTAAAAAAAAATGCCAAAAAGCCATTTATGATCCGAATGAGCTGAAATTTCAAATATAGATAGACCTTGAGAAGGTCTACAAAAAATATGGTTTTATCTGTAGTTATCTCTTTTAGTTCAAGATATATTTTGGTTTAATATTTTTTAAAATTTTGCCCAATCTTTTTTTCGTATTTTATATATGATGGGCCAACGAAAGGTCGAAATTTGTTTTATTATATATGACGTATATTTGCGATAAAATTCTAAAGAAAATAAAATAAACCTGATAAAAATTATTTCGACCCTATAAAAAGTTACACGCATCCAAAGTTGAAGCACCTTTTTATATATTTCAACTTTGTATGCGCGTGTTTTTTAAGTTTTTACCCAAAAAAGTCCCCATATTTTTTCTTTTATAAAAAACTAATTTTCTTCGGGACTATATACATTTTTTTATGATCTGGAAAGAGAACTTAATGCAAAAACGTATAAAGTAAAATTTAACTAACTTAAGCGGACATTGTACCCCCAGCCCTATCCAAACTTGTCCAATTTTGAAAAACAAAAATTTAGGTTTGAGTAAAAAATTCTAAAATCGCATAGCACCGATCCCCAAAAACTCATCATACTTGTATAGCCCTATATGTTGCTTATATACATACAAAACGTTTTTACTATCATGCTGTAAATAACGTCAATGTCGGCTGTTTTCTAAAAAAAAATCAGTTTTTGGAACAAATTTTCGCCGTTTTCGGTGTTTGAAAACAAAGAATGGCAACATTAGTGATGCCATTGACTTAAGATCTATATTACTTCCAAATTTTATTGTGATGTCTGTAACTGTTAAAATTTTACATTAATTCAAAGTTTTTATTTTTGTTGATGGAAAATCACCATTTTAAAATATTGTTAGTTTTTAAGGTAAATGACGTCCGAAAAATCACAAAAGTAATTCATTTTACTAAAATGTCAATCTTTAAGTCATAAGGTTTCCACCGCTGTCAAAAACTTATATAAAAAGCTTATATTTACTCTTCAGAAGTTTTTTCATATCTTGCATCAAGCCGATCTTGCGTGATCAAGATTGTATAAAGTGATGCGCCCGGATCATACCGACAATGATTTGCCCATTCTTTGTTATTCTAGCACAATAGAGAAGTATACACTCGAACATACATTTTTAACAAAAAAATTTTGTTTCAGAGTCAAAAAATAGTAAAAAACTAAAATTTTTAAGCTACAAAGTGATTTTTGACAGCTATTTAGAGTGCCTAAATATGTTCAGATTGCATTGATATGTTCACAAGAGTTGTTCAGATTTGCCGTAGCTACAACTTTGCTAAATATTGTTAGTGAAAAGTTAGGAGTCCCTGGAAGTTATTCTGAAAAAAGTAAAAAAAAAATGTTCTTCCTATATTTTTTCAACAAAAGTGCACGAAAAAGCTGTTTTTTGGGAAAAAAAATTTATTTGGCGGACTCTTAGCTATATTATTGCCATATAAAGTTAAGCCGTATCACAAAGTCTGAATTAGCTGTTAGCCAAAAACTGATGAAACCTTTTTTAGAGGCACCACTGATTTTCAGAAACTTTGGGGGCCCATAAAAAAAAATCGGTCACCAAAATGGGCAAAGTGAGTATAGGGTTTTACTACCCTTTGGTAATAGAGTCGAACCTATACTGTCATGATCTTGTATTTTTCCAAAAGTCTTCATTTGTTGCATAGTGTAATTGCTGGAAAATTATTTTTGCATGGCGATTTTTTATAACTTTAACATTTTTTAACCAATGGTTGTGTTTAATATCTTATAGGAACGATAATCACGTACACATTCCGATTATTTTAAATTAATTTGCAAAAGTAATTATTTAATGGCAAAATTTTTACAAAAACTGAGAAAAATGCATTTTCCCCCTTGTAAATGCACCTCAAAACTTCAGCATTCTCCGTTCTCCTATCGCATTTAAAACTTTGGTCATATCTTCCCATTGAGCTTTAAAATAGCTTGGAATATTTCCTCGATTAAATCCTCTTTTGAGAGATGGATTTTTCCGCAACTCCTCAACAAGTTTTTCAAATTGGTAAGAACACAAAGTATACAGAGGCGTCACGAGACAGAAAATAATATAGTTCTATATTTGTTTCATTTTTAGTAACTGCCCTTTTTATTTTGTTTTAGTCTTAATTTTCTGCCGCAATAATTCAATTTCTTTCCGATTTAGTTGGATGCAATCATTTATTTTTGTAATATTTCACTTTTAATTGCCATTGTACATGTGGAGTTTTATTATGCAAATGTAAAAAACAACCAAGAATTTTGTTTCATTTAAATTTACACGTAAACAATACACACATTTTTATAATTTTTCATTTTAAAAAATTTTGTGCCACAGACTACGAAAAAATTATCTTACAAATTTATTTGTTTGTTTTGTTCACATTTCTTTGTCTACCAAATTCGTGTTGTATATAGCGTTTTGTTTTAACACATCACTGATATTGTAGTACAAAATATATTGCTATCTCTTTTTATGAGAACTGCCCTAACATCTGATTTGGCGTTTTTTAAACGTCAAATTTGACACTTCTGTATATTCTGTGGTAAGAATTTGTTACTTTATTTTTTTTTTAATTTTTTTCCATTTTATTATATTTTTTGATTTTTAACTTTATAACAACAACTAGTCGTTTCCAAAAATGACGACGAAAAAATGAGAGTCGACACAATACAATATCGACGCCGCACAGTGATATATGAAAAAAAGAGAGAAATAAATCTGTAACTTCTAAACCCTTAGTCCGATTTGAATGAAATTTGACATGCGCAAAGAAAAATTGTTGTCGATTTTAATTTTAGAATTTTGACCGCATGGGCCCAACGGGGCTGCGGCCATTGTTCTCCAAAGTAGGACACCTCGGGTATGTTAAATTTTTAAAACGATCCTATTTCTACGTCTGAGTTCTGATTGCAAAAAACTTACACATGTACAATCTCCTCATCGAGCACTACAAAAAACCTTGTCGTGGCTATCAATTATCACTTATAACTTAAGAGATATACGCATTTGAAAATTAAATTTTCAAAATGTTTACCCACCCTACTCCTGTTATTTGATAACAGCGGATCCAAATATTTCCCGATTTTATTCCATTTTTCTTTAGACTAACAACAAATGTATATGTCAAACAAAAAAAGAATTGTTTAAAAATCGTGACTGATTCAAAAGTTATATGCATTTGAATATTCGATTTTTCGCTAGTTTTTGGGAAAAAGTACGTTTTTTCTTTTTAAGTTATCTAAAAAATGACCAAAAAGATGTATTAGGAATTTATACTTTTTGAAAAGCTAGCTTTACATTAAATAATTTAAATGAAAACAAATTTGAAAATTGTTGATACCGAGGGGACCAGGTCAATCCAAAAACGCCTATTTTTTATCTAAAATTCAACTTTAGGGCAAAAATTCTCAAATCGCATACTCGATATCAAAATGTAGTAACCCAGTTTAGATGGCCAAATATGTTTTTAATTGTTTTGTAAAGGGTTTCGATAACCCCGCCCTTGGTAAGGATGTTACAGCCAAAAAACTAAAAATACCATTTTTGGGATTTTTCAACACTTGTTTTTAGTTTTTTATTTTTTAATTTGCAATATATAACTGTAAAATTTTATTAAAAACTATTCATAAATAAAAATTTAATTTCAATTGAAAAATTTGTATCTTTGGAAAAACTCAATAAAAAGCAATTTTTGTCATATTTTTCAAAAAACTATTCCATGAATTTTTTAATTGTCAAAAGTTATATTTTTGAAAAATAGACGAAATCCCCTATCCATTGATATATAATATGCCTCCCTTATGTTTTTTACGTGGCAAATTAATTAGGGAATACTTAACAATCCGCAATCGAGAAATATTTGGACACGCTGTTATCAAAAAACTGAAGTAGGGTGGAATAAATGTTGAAAATTTAGATAATTGATAGCTACGAGGATGTTTTTTGTAGTGCTCGACAAGGAGATTCTATACATATATGTAATGGTTTTGAAATCAGACGAAGAAATAGGATCGTTTTTAAAATTGAACATACCGCACCTCTGGTGGGCACATGCGGTCAAAATTCAAAACTTAAACTCGACAACAATTCTATGTATAAATTTCAAAATAATCAAAAACCTTTTCCTGTTAAATTTGTGTCGCTTACGATAATTTGGCTCTAAGGGCTCGTTATGTAAGTCATAGGGTAACATAAAGACGAGACGTAATAGTAAAATACACACAACACAAAATTTTAATTTTTCAGAAATCGAAAATAAATATATACCAATTGAAACATAAAGAAAGACATTAGTGTTTTTTAGCCATAGTTAAGAACAACAGAATACACTGATATATTTTGTATAGATAAGAGTATTGTTCATAATTTAAGCGTAAAATTAATTTTTCGGATTTATATAACCCGACAAATTAATTTTGAGTTGTGTCTCTTTTGAACTGGGTGTGCGATATGTTCTGGATCATTATAGAACGAGGAGTCGATTAAGCAATGTCCGTCTGTCTGTCTGTTGAAACCAATTTTCTGAAGACCCCAGATATCTTTGGGATACAAATCTTCAATAATTCTTTCGACAAGTTTCCTATTTAAAATCATCAAAATCGGTCCACAAATGGCTGAGATATGAGGAAAAAACCAGGGCAACCTCGATTTATGACCTATATCTGGATTACTATGTCATTAATATAGACAATATGGATATTGTATGATAGATATTTCAAAGACCTTTGCAACGACGCACGGTGGCTCATATCTCAATTTCATCGGCCAAAAGTCCAACTTTTTGTTAACTCCGATTTCAAAAATTGTAATGTCATTCAATAGTGAACAGATTGAAACAAGGTAACCAAAAAAATTAGATAAAAATATTCAAATATTTTATGTCATTTTATAAAAAATGTGATTTTTGTAAATTTGATCAGAAGTAAATTATCATTACTTGCAAACTATTATCGATAATTGGATGATTTTTGTTGTTATGTTGGTAGGGTAATAGCCTTTATGAACTGGAATGATTTGTCACTGTACAGTTTATACCTGCTGTGTTATTAATTTTTTTCTCAGGTACTATAATTTAGTCAAATTTGAATTTCAGTGGAATAAAAGTGCTTAAGGTCAAAAGGGGTTAAACAAATTTTACTACCAGAAGAAAGGCCAAAGTGTCCTCTTTAAGACCATATATATTTGTTGAACACTTTTTTCTATTTTTATTTTGCCTCTTCATATGACTGGCGCAATGTACAAGTCGCAATTTTGAAGATATTGCGATAAAATTTGGTACATACATTTTTTTCGGCCCGCGGACGAAGCCTATTGAAACTGACTGAAATCGATCCATTATTTCACCTAGCACCCATACAAATGTTCTCCTGAAATTATACTTTATCGGTCGTAAATGGTTAATTTATATAGGTATCTACACAAATTTTGCTCCAAATAAGTTTTATATAAACTGAATTAATGTCACCTAATTTTTATGAAATTAAAACTGAAGAAAAATTCAATAAGTTATGTGTCCATTAAAAAAATCGATAATGAGCCACTGTGCGACGTATATAAGATCATAGTAAGTTGGACCTAAAATGGGTCAAAATCGGAAAAAATATGTTTTAACCCGAATTTTGTTTACCTAAAAATATTGTAAAATTTGTATTTTGAAGTATAATTTGGTGAAGGGTATATAAGATTCGGCACAGCCGAATATATCTCTCTTACTTGTTTTTATTCATATACGCCAGAGTTGGGGCTAGTGCGCTAAATTTGCAGTTTCCACTATTGTAAATTTGTATTTTGAAGTATAATTTGGTGAAGGGTATATAAGTTAGTAATAGTTCAACATTTTTCACTATCACTAATAGCTATTTAGTGATGAGTTGAAAAATAACAGCCTCACTAAGCAATAGTGGTAGTGGTACAAGAAAGTTTTTCACTAAAATTAATTTAGTGATAGTGAAAACCCTTTTTTACAGCTTAGTGTACATTTTTTTTCTCCACTAACAGGATAGTGGAAAAATATAATCATTCACTAATGTTAATGGAACTCAAATACATATCATTATATTGAATTATTTTATACTTTTTTATTTTTATTATTTATTAAATTAATTAATACTAATATTAAAGTAGTAATAAAATTAAAAACATATTAATAATTTATTCTTCAAGTTTATTTCTTAAAACATTAAATTATATTAATACAAATTGAAATTGCTAAGATTTTAATTCCTAAAATTTAGTTTACTTAAAAAATTTGAAGTAAACTAAATTAGGCGGGCTATGTTAAATGTATATAAAGCTGCTTTATTTGCTTATTTTTCCCGTTATGACGGTAAATATGTCTAAAGAGACAAACATTTTACTTATTTTGATAAACAAGAACTTGCACTTGTCTTTTGTTTGTTTTTATTCCAACGTATTTCTTTTTTTTTCCAAAAAATAACCTAGTATATTTTTTAGCGGAAAATAAAATTGGCCGGTTAGAGGGTTAAATTCCTAAAATTGAAATACATGTAATAATGCTAAAATAATTTTGGTTCTGGTATATTTTTGGGCTGATAAGCACGAATTTGAAATCTATTTGCCAAAAAAAAATTCTGGAAAGCACCTGGAGCAAAAAGAGAAAGACCGTCTATAGACGGTGTCAGTGGTTTAACGAAACAAAAAGTATAAAAGAGATGTTATATTTAATTTAAAAAATTATCAATTTTATTTAAAATTATTGCTTAAAACAGGATAAAAAACTTAAGTTTAATAGCCTATATATTATATTAAGCTTTGATATGGTATTCTTTAAAGCAATTTTTTGATTTTCAAAAATATAAGTGGATAGTTCAAAACTGTGTACCAGATTTTTTACAATATTTTTTACAAATTAGTAAACAAATATGAAAGTTTACATTTCAAATATTTACCTAAAATATTCCCGAGTCAATAGAGCAAATTAAAACTATTTTTTTTAAATTTGAATTTTCACAAAAATCTGATTTTGCAATAAATTGCTTTTTTTGAAGACCTTCTATAGACGGTCTTATGTGTTAAAGGGTTAACGACACTATCATAGAGAATTATACATAGAGACGAGACACTCCGTATTGTCAAGCAAAAATACAACAAATCATATGTTTGGATACAACAACAAAGTACTTTGACTAACATGTATTTTGTTGTTGCATGAATTAGGTTTTTGACAATTACGTCTCGTCTCTATGTTACCCTATGGACACTATTTACAAATAAGACTTTAAACATTGCCATATGTTTTAACGTTTTTAGTTTATTTAGACGATTTTTATATATTTCATTGTGTTTTTGCATTAATTGGATTGCAAGATGAACAAGAATTTTTGAATTTTAAAAATAAAAAAATTCATATTTTGTTCAATAAAAGATTAAATTTTACCATCCGGCATCTCATAAAAACAAGAATTTTCCGTAACATATGAACAGTGAATTAGTTAACCCTTTCGCTTCATCTTTTTCTGGGAGTGCTTTAAAAATATAATTTTTATAAGAATGACATAGTTTTGATCAAAGAAACACAAATTTAAAATTTTCTTCAATGTAAAAAAAATTTTGGGTTTTCGTATTGATTTTAAAAATGTTTTGTTTACAAGTTTAAATTTTTAAAGGTTTTTTGCAAGTAATCTTAAAATAAATTAAATTTAAATAGTACAGAAATATTTTACCTACAATTTTTCATAAAAGATTGGACGCTTGCATCTCACCCCTACTTCTGGTGTAGTCCAGGGACATTTTTTTAATCGAAAGTCATCCAATTTTTTGACAACATATTCCGAAGATAGATCTTCAACAACTTCTGTTTCTTCATATTCAATATTAACTTCATATCTATCCTCCCGCAAAATTTATTGCCTGACAAAAGAATCATTTTGGTCAAAGGTTTCTATAAAATCTAGTAAAATATCTATTTTCCAGTTCTTCTATATCTGAAAAATCAGAGATTTCAAAATTTACTAGAATTTTTTCAATTTCAATTTCATGATGGCCAAATGAATTCCATACAAAAAATAAAGTAACGTTTGTTACTGAATTGTATACGCAACGATGATTTGTTGCCATATGGCAACAAGCCGATTTTAAAAAATCATTACATAATAATGCGGTTTTAAAAAATATTGTTTTATGTTTTTTTCCATAAAATATTCAGCCCAATTATGAATAAAAAATTCCGCGGGAGTTTGTTCCCCGGGAATTTTTTCTCATTGAAATTGAATAGGAATAATGAGAAAAGGGAAAAAACTCCCGCGGAATTTTTATTCATAATTGGGCTGAATATGTTTTTTATGTATATCATGAAAAAAAATAATTTTATTGCAAAATTATATTAAAAAAAATGTTTTAGAAAAATCGCCTTTTTCTCCAAAAAATACTATCGTTTTGATTTGTTCTTTGCAGTGGGTAAAACAAAAAACAAACATAAACAATGAGAATGATTGTGTAATTTTGTTTTGTATTGTGTTTGCTCGTGAGCGCAAATTGTACATTGATATAAACGTACGCAGCTAGAAAAGAAAAGAGTAAGAACAATATTGAAACATTCTGATAAAAAACGTTTAACAAACGTTTGGTAATTGATTTACTCATTATCAGGCCTGTTCTGTAAACCACTTGATTTCAAATCACATGCCGTTTTAAAATCACACGTGTGATTTGTGCCTGTTCTGTAAATCACACCGTTATTGTATTTTTCGGTGTGATTTTAAATTTTCGAAAGCACCAAAAAACATCTGATTCGTTTATATTTAATGTTTTGTTTTTCAAATAATTTTGTAGAAATATTAAAGTGAAAATAAAAAAATGCCTGGAGCTTCTGTTATATCTTTAATGGAACTAAAAAGAATGGAATTACATTTTATAAAAATTTTGCGAAAACTATGGAGCAAGCTCAACCAACTACTATGTCAAAAAGAAAACAACACAGCAAAGCTGCCACAGTACTAGGGTATTCGAATTATTCGATTTTTCTCTTGTTCGAATAAAACGAATAATTCGAATAAGAGATTTTAACTTGTCCGAATAATTCGATCACACGTTTAAAATTAATCGAATTATTCGAATAATTAAAATATAATAATTAATCAAAAATAAAGTTTTGATGTCGGTTTTTTATTATTTTATTGTTAAAGAAAAACAAAAAATAACGTTAAAGTTAACAATTCCATTATTAATTTTTCAACAGAAATATTCTGATCAGATTAACACCCGAACAATCTACAAAACAACTAGCACTAGCAAACCCATTAGTTTCCGTTTTGGAGCTATGCTTTAAAAAGCTAGTTGGACATGATCTTCAGGATACAAATACAATATAAACGTATTAAGAACTTTTTTATGTCGTTCATTAATTCGAGTTTTAAATTGAGTAACTAATTCTTTTTTTTTCATTGTCAGTGAACGTGGTTAATTTTAAATCAGGCATTGCATGATTGACGCATTTACAAATACGCAAAAAGTTTATTTCCATGTTAGACAAAGATGTTCAACGATATTCAAAATCATGTATAAGACGAACTCAATGCTTTTCTTGCAACAAAACGTTAGTTTGCAATATTTGTGTTTATCATTCGAATTATTAAATATTTTGCAACACTTAAGTACGCGGTTAATAACATCACTTATATACATATATTTTAAGATCATGACCTTCATCTATTTCAATGTAATCATTGTAAATGTCATCCTCAATATCACTTTCGACGACCGTTTCAAAATCACATTCTCCATCACATTCAACACCACTTTAATCTAACTTAATATTTTGATTATTAATTGCGATTTCTCTAAATAACAAATATTTTATTTCGTACTTTTTATTTTCATTGGTTCAAGTCATAAGTTAACAATTTTGAAAGATTTGTTTTGCAACTTCTTGCAGTAATATTTATATATTTATAGAAGGAGCTATCGGAACACTCATCTACAGTGATCGAAAGTCCCTTTGTCTTTAGTTATTTGTCGAATTTCAGAAACACTACAATTTGTGTGAGTCATTATTACTTTTTTAAATTTGAAATTATGAAAAATTTTAAGCAATTTAATAAATTTAAATATATATGAACATTTATTCGTTTTATTCGATTATTCTACATAAAATTGTTCGAATTATTCGTTATTCGAAAATGGCCATTTTTAAATTGTTCGAATAATTATTCGATTAATCGAACGATCATTAGTCGAATGAATACCCTACACAGTACACAATTGATTTTGGTTACCACTTGCTTCAACGTTGTTGCAGTTAGAGCAAAAAACTTAACACATATTGATAACTTATAATATAATCTAACAAATATTATAAATTTTATGATGAATTTTACAATTAATTTAAAGATATTGAACATATTTTAGACAACCATTAAACAATTTTAGTCTGGCAAGTTTCCATGTATTTTCGAAAATAATAAACAGCTGACAACTGAAAACAAATATTCTGAATAGGTTTTACTAAAAATTCATAACAGTAACGAAATAGAGCTCATTCTCCAAAAAATTGCAAATAATTGGTTTTTCTTGAAAATTTCAAAATTTAAATCGCAGGTACGGAAAAACTATTAGAGATATTTTCATAATTTTTTCACGTTTTTCTTCCCTATTATATTCTAAATAAATCCCAATGAGATGATCAAAAAATTCTGAAATTTGTTTAAAAAAATTTTTAAAAATTTGAAAACGGAGTTTTGAAACTGCCGTTAAAAAAATTTTATTTTTTTGGTCATACCTGCGAATAGGTTAACGATATCCTACGAAGACAAAAACTCATATAAAAGTAAATTTGGATATATTTTAAGTAAAAATAAGCTTTTATTATTATTATATGTTAATTTTGTTCCTACAATTCTTGTTCTAGTTGCCTGACACGTTAATGGCCTGGCGAATTTTTAATAACTTTAACATTTTTTGACCAATTTCTGTTTTTTATGGCTCATTAGAACGACAATTACGTACACATTTCTATTCTTTTAAATTAAATTACAAAAGTAATTTTTTAATGGCAAAATTTTTACAAAAACTGAAAAAATGCATTTTTTCCCCTTGTAATGCATCTCAAAACTTCAGAGGGCTTGCGGCACATCTTAACCCCAACCGATTTACCTAAAATTTTTTCAGGATGATTTTTTTACTAATGTTCACCAAACTGGGGGGATGGCCAAAATCCAACTTTCATTTATTAAGGGCCACCTTATCCTATATGGCAACAAAATCGCGAAAGAGTTAATTGCAAATAATTTTTATTTGCGAATAGGCTACGTATAGACCAGGGTACACTTACAACAAATACAACAATACAAAAACAACATATATTTGTTTTTGTTCTAGAATCAGCTTTGTCAAAATCAACTGATATAAAAACAAAAAATGTTTTTGTTTTTTCTATCAACAAATTTTATTTCTATTTCATAAAAATGGCATAATTTTAATATTGGTTTATTTTAATCGTGATAAAAAATGTCCTGCACTATTTGTCGTACGTCTAATCGTATACTACAAGAAACATCTTCCTCACCTATTAGCTAAAAAGCCACCAAAAAGAAAGGCAAACGATCACAGTACAAAACAACCCTTAAGAAATGTGTTCCCCAACTGGACTATTATAAAAAGGCCACCAAAAAGAAAGCAAACAATCACAGTACAAAATAAGCCTTAAGCTAAGAGCCTTCCCTAACTGGCCTAATATAGAGAACATAAAGTGAAACATTTTTTATAAAAAATTAAAATGCTTCTATTTCTACCATCAATTTCGACGACTTCAAAGATCAAATACATTGGATATCTGATGGTGCGTCAACTATGTATGCGAAATTTTTAATTAATTATTTTTTTTTAAATGTCACTTGATCAAATGTAAACAATTACAACTTTTGACATGATAAAATGTAAACAATAACAACTTTTGACAATAAGCATACTCTACGAAAAAATAAAAAAATAATCAGCTGTTTCATCGCAGTCACCTTTCTAAGTGTGCCCTGGTATAGACGTAGTAATAGATCGGTATAAATTTGTATAAGCTTTCATATCAAAATAATCAATATAGGGGCTTAAAAGTCTACGCGCCGAAGGTTGCCATTTTCTAAAAAAAATCTGAGCCGTTCATAACTTTTTGTACAATGATTCGATTTTTATGTTCGAAAATACGAATTAAAGCCTAAAGTCCCACATATTCAACAAAAAACAAATCTTACGGAAATACTCATCCATTCAAAAGTTACAGATTTTTGATCCGAATAGTTGAGACACAGTCCCCTTCTCTTTTTCGTTATGCCAGCTCGTACAGCAGTCCTGTGATAAATGAAACAATTAGCTTTGCTCAAGATGAAATTCTATAAGTAGATTCGTCCTATCGGCATCATATTCGGGTGAAGTAAATCTCAGTATAGAACAGGTGGCTTCATTGATCCACCACAATGGGATTATTGTGTTCAGCAGAAAGGATTCATGACTAATTGATCTGTAATCCTTAAGGTAGGGTCAGATTACGCAAATTATTTGACACAAGATGTTTCATGTGTTTGATCAAAACTACATCAAATAATTCATGGGTTGATTATTTGCCATATTTGTTTAATCAAATTACACCGAAATACTATCAAACACACAATTTGGAAAATATATTTGTCTTGTGGTCACATTTATGATAATATTTGTTCTAAATAATTATTAAATAAAGCTGCAAAACAACTTTAATTTCTTTCATCAATAAAAAAGACATTTCTAGAAAGTAAAATATTACCAGATTTTGCTTTAGATTTGAAAGAATTATGAAATTTCAGTACTTTTATTTAAGCGTCAAATATTTTATGTTTCTAGTTTGAACAGAAAATATTTTTGCACTGCAAACAAGAAAACAGCTGAATTAGGTCAAACAAATTTATTTGCCAATATGAAAACATTCTTGTAATGTGACCAATGTGTGACCACTAAACAGCAAATATTTTCCTGCATTTTGGGTATTTTTTTATTTGATCTTGCAATTCATTTGCAAGATCAAACAGCGTCAAATAACAGCTGTTGCATCATGTGAAATCGCGAAAAGAACACAAGCTTGAACAATTTATTAATATAATTATTAAATGTTTATTTATTAAATTATATTACTATCACAATTCATAATTGAAATTGAATGGAAATGTAATTATGTCAAGCAAAAAACATATGGCTTGAATTTATGTTTCCTTTTTACTGGAGAATGCTATTGAAATAAAGTGTAATACAACTGTAATTCAATTGCTTGACTATAATTCAAGGCTTGAATTACACTTGCTATCAACTTGAATTCCTGTAAAAATGCTTATTGGTTTTTTAATACATATTATTAATCGAACACGACTTTTTCCAAACTTTTTTCATTCAGAATAAGAACATGTTCACAAATATTGTTAAATTTTACGGAAATGTTTACCTTTTTTACATAAATTTTTAATTAATTCCAATTCAATCGCATTATCTAAAAATTTATAATAAAAATTTTTGTATGATACCAAAATCAGAAAAGTGAAAAATGCTATTAGACATGCTATTAGTAAAAAAAAAATTAAACAGATCATACTGTTTAAGAATTATTTTTTAATTACAATCAATTCATACTATTTATGTATGTATAAAAAATTTTCTTTGATTTTAAATTCAATCTGTATAAAATTTCAGTTAATATTCCATATGAGCAATTTTAAATTTTGAAAATAGACAAACTCCATGTATAAATAAAAAATAATCAAACATCAGACTATGTTAAACGTATAAAAATATAAATCGCGTAAAATTGCAAAAATCGCAACATAGACTTCATGTCTTCAATTAGTTTTTCTCCCAGTATGTCATCCTATGCTGAATGACTTTTATGTGAAGAAGAAGAGTTCATTTATTGATGCAATTATTTAGTGAAAATAATTTAAATAACAAATATTAAAGAAATATTGAATATATATTTCAGTTTTTAAAAAAAATAGTGAATTTGTTTCTTTAATTTAGTACCAAAAATATTTAAATAAACTCCTCTTATTTTCCCGCCAAACTGAGCAAATATTTTTCTCTATTTGATCAAAGAATTATTTCATGAAAGTATTTGATATAGTGTGACCACACGGCAAATAAATTTACTGATTCTTTTTCGTAGCAGTTTGGTCAAACAAAAAGTGAAAAATTAAATTCACTATATGATAACAAAATTCATTAAAACTTTAATAAAATAATTGCTTTAGAATTCCAAATAAGTGCTTTAACCTTAAAAATATTTGCAAGATCAAATTATATATTTTTTTAGGTATTTATATAACTAGTGGTCACACTTTGTTCACATTAAGAAAATATTTTGTGTGCCGACAAATAATTTTGTTTGACTAAAATCATATGTTTTGTTGTTTGCTCTAAATTTTATTTGTGGTCAGATTCAGACAATGAAATATTTGACGATAAACGTCAAATATTAGCTGTGTCTGACCGTACCTTTAGATTTAGTGTGAGTCGCCTTGACTTCTTTCGGAATGAAGACGACTCTACACGTCGTAGGAATATAGGTCCATCTGTTACACATTAGATATATATTGGTGATCCATGGTAAACTATTTCTTCATTCTTCTGAAGATCAGCAGGAATGATGCCGCTCCCGTGGATTTAAACGGGTCGAAGCTTTTGATTGCCCAGTAGATTCTTTCCCTATTCACCGAAACAGAGTTAACACACGGAGCAACAGGGTCAGCAGCCCCATTCACATTCTCATTGCTGACTGGGAGCAGCCAGGGAAATGAGTGTAAAGTAGTACTACAAGTGTTTTACTATTCAAAGTTCATCTACCACAAGGTTTTTGAATATATGTAGCTTGGTACAACCGGAGAGATTAATGGAATTTTACGTATTCTGTTAGTCTCAGAGAATTCTTCCACGCCGCTACAGGAAAAGGAAAGCCTTTTCGCGTTCCTGGTAAGATTCTTAAAGAGATTCAATGTGGATTTGTTTCCCAACCACTTTGCCTCGACAGTTTACGACATACCCTTCCACCAAGGAGGATTATAACGCTTCTGTCAGTGTTTCCACAGTTATCTCAATATCTTCCCTATTTTCAATAGAATTTTACGTAATCTGTTAGTCTCAGAGGATTTTTCCACGCCGCTACAGGAAAGGGAAAGCCTTTTCGCGTTCCTGGTAAAATTCTTAAAGAGATTCAATGTGGATTTGTTTCCCAACCACTTTGCCCCGACAGTTTACGACATACCCTTCTAGCGTGTGCTATCTCAGGATTCCACCAAGGAGGATTAGAACGCTTCTGTCGGTGTTTCCACAGTTATCTCAATATCTTCCATATTTTCAATAGCAGACGCGCAGGATAAAGCCCGAGAGAGTACATCACGTTGCATCTTCCAGTTGGTCTTCCTCATATTTGGTATGGTATTATTATCACTTATGTCAATTACACCAATATTGAAAACAATATATTGGTGAATAGAAAAGGAGCAGTAATCATACCGTGATGCTCAACACTCACAAGTGTTAAATCTAGCACCTCACTTCTGTTTAACACAATGTAGGTAGGTTCTGAACCTATATTTACTTCTTCCAAACTACTACTATGTATACCATTGAAAATACTATCAACTCTTGTATTGGTGTCTCTGCTACCCCATATAGTGGACTGGACTCATTCGCCTTTTTCACTACACTGCGGACAGCATCAATTGAAGGATGCTCTCCGTGATCGTGCGTCATGTAGCTGGATATCAGCCATACCAAAATGTCTACATTAGTTTCCCATGAGACTGCTACTGTATCTTCAAGAGCTTTTAGTCAAAATACAGGATCTAACTTTACCCGTGCTTTTAGCGTAGTAGAGCTTATAGCTCTTCAATCATAGCCCACAGATCCAATCCGGTTGGATACAAGGTTCTTGGACCGTGACTAGCTCCTCCCCTTTCTGAGTAATTCGAAGTAGCAGTGCAACGGATGCTGATTTAGAGTAGTTAAGATTGATTTGGGTCAACCTCACCATGCCCTGTTTTCACAACGGTGACGTGGACGTCCTCTTGGTTAGGGTTCATGAGAGCGTCATCGATAACGGCCTCAGAGACAGTGTTGGTTGGACCGACGGCATTATTTCATTCCATGCCTTCTTCCGAAAGCATGGGTATCCTGAGGGGGTATCGCCCATAGAGAATAGACATAGAGTGGAAACTCTCCTGTCAAAGACCTAACTCAGTTGTCAGAAACCTAAGTGGTGAGAATGTATTAGTAGAAAAAACTATGTGAAAACTAAAACAACACTCGTATGTGTTTTTGTTTGAGTTTTTTCTAGTTTCCGCTCTATGTTTCTCTATGGTATCGCCTTTGTTATCGCTTCGGTAGTCGTGCAGGATGATCGTACCAAAACCATAATAGACCTGTTACTTGTTATATTCAGTAACAATTGTCACCGTGACGTTTAAATCATTTTTTCCGGTGAATAAAATCTGAAACCGCAGATTAAACTTGTTTTTAAACTTGCACAATCAGTGATAAAAAAAATCCATTCCTATTTATGTTAAGCTAAGAACCATTATTACAACTTGCCGTTATAGTTAAAGGTAACTTTAAGCAATAGAAAAAGGTACCCTTAAAGGTCACTTTAACTATAACGGCAAGTTGTAATAATGGCCCTAAATATATTAATATACAAACATTTTTATATATTTTTTTCAATTATTATTAAAAGTATTCGAATGACGAATATTCTGTGATTAAAAAAACATCACTAATTTATGATTTGTTTTATTAATTTATTTTCATTGTCATTTTGTTAAATTGTAACAAAATCTAATGATTTTCTATGATTTCCCTTTCGGAAATGTATCACTGCGCTGCATCTGTACGCAGTACGTTTTAAAATGCAAAAGTTGGCAATAGTGCAAATGTCTTGAGTTCTAAAAATCAACAGCGAAACAGATGATGCGCAAAAAACATCAAACAAGTATCACAAAAATGGCTGATGCATTGTCTGCGCAGCATCATCAGCGGATTTGCATCAGCATCGCAAACTAATCACAGATGCGCATTAAATGCAGCGCAGTGATGCATTTCCGAAAAGGCCCTATATTAGAATGTGTGGACCTTCTTCCACGATGTTTAAACATTTAGTTACAACATGCCGTTACAGGTTAACAGTAAATGAGAATAATGTCTATAAAACTAACTTGTGAACCTCATGTAGCTCACTGCCGGAGGAATATCTAACAAAATCATATATTATTGTTACGAAATTGTACCTGAATTCAAATATAACGATTTTAAGGGCTGATTTAAAAGTAGCATAATGCTTTCAAATAACAGTGCTGTAATAGCAAACTGTAACATATCTGTGGGCATTATTAAATAAATGCTTTCAGTTGATTTGATCGTAAGTTGGCAACGCTGTATTCGAATTCGAATATTCAGTTAAAGAACATTGTAGAAAGTACACCACAGATGGCGTATGTATTAGTAAGATCTAGAATATTCGAATTTTGACAGTTAAAGAACAATCTGGAGTGCAGATGGCAGTGTTATTAATAGTGGCAGAGGTTGCAGTCGTGAGTCAGTTTATCAGAGACGCTTTTCGAATAAACATCAACTGAGTGCCTTAAAGTGTGTTGTGTTTTTCAAGTAAATTCGTGTGCATTATAAATCGTGTCTGTATTTCTGCGAATTTACAAACGTGTATAAAAAACGAGTGACTATTTAATTCTGTTGTTGTACATTTGAATAAATAAAGAGTTGTTACCATTTTCAAACTACTAAACGGCTTTTATTTGCAATCAAAAGTATCCGGTTTATTTAAAGGAAATAAACCAGCGTTTTGAAAAGGTTAAAACGTAACATTCACCCCTATCGGCAATAACATGTGAAATTTTGTTCCCATGAAATATTCATTTCCCTCGAAGGGAAAATTGCTATCGGCAATATCACGATGAACTTTACATTCACAATAGTTGATTTTGTTCGTAACAGCTGTTTATTGTTTACAAAATTCCATCTAAAAATTTCAAAACAAGGGGAATTTTTTCACGTGAACAAAGTTGATGAACGAAAAAAGGAAAAGGGAAAATATTTCATGTGAAATATTGATTCGCGATAGGGGTGATTATTATAATAGTAATTGAAGAGCCGCAGAACAAAATGTACTTTTTTGCACATTTAAAATTTTTGGGAAAATGAGTTTTATTTATTTCGCCCCCTTAAAAAACTGCATGAACCTGGAAATGGTAACAAGCTTCTTAATTATCAATAGATACATCTAACTGCAATAAGTCACCACATTAAATGTTAAGGATGTTTGATATAAAACCATTTTAATATCGGAAAAAGAACCTTTTGTTAAAAAATATAAAAAAAAGTACGTTTTGTACTTTGAATTAAAAAGTATCAGCCTAACTGCGAAAGCCTTAAAATCGATTTTAAGTCCATGAAGTTGACTATTATTTTAAATTTCGTACCATAAAATAAATTTCAAATATAATTTAAAATGTTGTTTTATTATTTAAAAAAAACTTTTTGTTTTGAACTATTATGTACAATTTGTTTTTATAATTTTTTGAAATTTCTTCTTTTTATTTACATTCATTGAAAAATATTTTCAATAATTTGAATGTATATGTTGGAAAAAGTTTTGAAACTTTTTTCAAATAAAAACAAAAGTTCTATTTTAAAATAAAGTCGACTTTAACAAAAAAAATTGACTTTAAAATTTCTTTCATAGTTAGGCCTATGTTTTTTATGAGTTTCTTTTAACAAATTACACATTGAATTTTTTCGTTTTATACTAGTGTTGTACGTTTTGTTAAGTAAACATTTTTTAGAACCCATTTACTTAGTAAAAAAATTTTGCTGACTTGATTGTTTCTAGAAGATTTCAACCCAAATATTATAAAAATACCAAAAAAAAAAATTTTTTCATAAGATGCGAAAAAGTACCTTTTGTTCTACGGTTCCTCAATTATTCCCCAGCGGAGTTAAAATTATGTTTAGCAATTGCAATATTATGGTCTATTATTGCGAATTTATAAACATTTATCTTTAAAATTCCTTTTTTTAAGATAAAATGTAAAAAGAATACTTTAAATAGGTTTAAAATTGGGTCGAAGCAATTTTAAAATTCGTTTATTAAACGAATTAGATTAAAAATGCCTTAAAATGCTGTTTAACATTTTTTTGAATACGGCCGAAAATATATACATTGCGGGGAAATTTATAATTTACTCAGATTCCAAATCGGCCATTGCATCTACTTAAAAGAGCAGTTTAGCTAAAACCAAAAACAATGTTTATAACACGCTGTTATTTAAAAGCTCATTGTGGAAATAGAATAATCTAGTTTTTCCGTTAGCACTGTATAAGTTAGCATCAATAGAATTACCGGTGTATTTTTAAAGTGCGTGTATTAAAACAGAGTGACAGATGTTCAACGAACTATTTTTAATAAGATCAAATTTATATCCGTTTAAGATTAGGACATACATGTAGTATTAAGCACACATTTTCAATGGTTCAATTTAAAACCAATGCCAACTATGCAGTGACAATGTCCCTATAAATAAGAAACATTTAATTTTCAACTGTAGCTCTAGTAGACAAGCTCAAATCCATTTATTCGGAAAAATATATTTACCTGAACTTTTAACAACAATTAACATAGAAAACATAAAAGCATTTACTCCTAAAACACTGTAATTTACATATATAATTATGTATAAGAAATCAACCTCTAGGTCGAGAAACTTTGTTGTTAGTACCTTGAAATTTTAAGAAATAATACAAAAAAGAAAATTTTAATCAACATTTATTTTATTCGAAAGACCAATACCTGGCATTAACATTGAAAATTATTTCGGACATGCTGCTACCACAGCTGTCCTTGAATAAGCGCATTCTGGACATCAAATTTAGAGGCACTTTTTGAATCATTGCCTCCAAGGTGTCAATTGTTGCTGCTTTATCAGCATAAACCAGTTGTTGTAGCAGCATAAACAATTATACAAAAATCAATCTGGGTGCTCTGCATGTTGTTCAAGTATAAGAAATTGTGCTACTTCAACAGGATAAGTCCATAAATCCATAGGACGTAGTGAAGTAGGGTTGGCTGAGGACCCTGACCACATGCTGGACATAAGTTAAGGACGGCACGGTCTATGCGTGACGAAAAGGTCCGAAGCACCAAACGGTGCGTTTTTCTGGATGTAATGGAGTCGTGGGCATAAGCGTAGCTAGACTATTACTCTGGGATGGGCAAGTGAACTTCCCAAATAGTAAAAATAAAACTAAAATCATAGAGCGAAAACTAGAAAAAAAATAAAACAAAAAAATTACTAAAAATAATCACACATACGAGTGTTGTTTTTGTTTTCACGTAGTTTTTTCTACTAATACATTCTCACCACTTAGGTTTCTGACAACTGAGTTAGGTCTTTGAATAGAGAGTTTTCGCTCTATGTCTATTCTCTATGACTAAAATATCACAAAAATTGAGTTTGCTAACATAACTACTTCATTTTCAATATTTAAAACTGCTAATTTATTTTATAAAATATTTTTATAATTTTTTTTATATTTAAATGGGATTTTTTAGTTTTCCTCTTGATCTAAACTGTTATTTGTTCCTTATTATCAGGGAAACCGGAAATATGCCATAAAAAAGCGTTTTAAGCGCTTTAAATATGCAGTAAAAACTTTAAAATATGCTCTTAAAAAAACAAACTTTTACATAATTTTTAACCAAAAAATATACTTTTATTTAAAAAAAATCAATACAATTCATTTCTAAAGAGGTAAAGTAACATAAAATAAACATAACATGAACTAAAACAAGTATGTATAACAAAAAATAAATACAACATAAAATCAATAACCTATGAAAAGGCCTCGAGAGGTATTTTTTGATGATATTTTATATCAATATAAAGTCACTTCTTCAATTAAGGTTATTATTGCAATAAATTACAAAATATTGACTTAAATTTTCAAATAAAAATCGTTGTCTATTAGATCTGAAATAGATAGATAGATCTAATAGACAAGATCTTATTTAAAAAAAAAAAAATAATCACCCCTATCGGCAATAACATGTGAAATTTTGTTCCCATGAAATATTTATTTCCCTCGAAGGGAAAATTGCTATCGGGATTGTTTATTGTTTACAAAATTCCATCTAAAAATTTCACAACAAGGGGAATTTTTTTCACGTGAACAAAGTTGATGAACGAAAAAAGGAAAATATTTCATGTGAAATGTTGATTCGCGATAGGGGTGAATATTTTTAGGCTAATTATGACCCCCGATTGCAAATATCTCGTAAAAAAAATTTTGCTATTTTTCGTTTTCCCCGAAAAGCCAGTTCAAAATTTCGAACAGTTAAGTTTGCACATATCGCACACCCAGTTCAAAAGTGACACAACTCGCGTTATATAAACCCGAAAAATTAATTTTACGCT
This sequence comes from Calliphora vicina, assembly GCF_958450345.1. NCBI lineage: Eukaryota > Metazoa > Arthropoda > Insecta > Diptera > Calliphoridae > Calliphora > Calliphora vicina. The sequence continues at coordinate 90,063,874 of NC_088783.1, forward strand.
TAAACTATGCACAATATACTTGTTTATCTATACAAAAGATATCAGTGTATGCTGTTGTTTTTAACTGTGGCTAAAAAAACACTAATGTCTTTCATTATGTTTCAATTGGTATATATTTATTTTCGATTTCTGAAAAATTTAACTTTTCGAAGAATTGAACAGCGGAGCGAAATGGGTTAACACTTAGAACGGTTAAGTTTGAATTAGAACTAAAATTTGATATTTAGATGGCGCTATTATTAAAATAGTGCTTATTTTGTATTAAAAACAAGTAAGAAAGTATGTAATACCCTACACCAAGTAAATGAGCAAGAAGATTTTTCTTTTAAAATTTCAATAATTTATATTTTTGAGTGATTTTCGGAAGTGGGCCTTATATGGGGGCTATGACCAATTATGGACCGATTACCATGAAATTATGTCGTGTGATTTATGTCTATATGAAAGTTTACTATGTTGAATTTTGTGAGTATACCAACATTTTTAAGCGATTTATGCACGTTAAAGTGATTTTCGGAAGCGGGTCTATATGGGAGCTATGACTAATTATGGACCGATCGTAACAAAATTTGGTGACTTGAATTTTGTATATATAAAACTAATTTGGAGCGCAATTTGTGGAGATACATTTATAAATTAAACATTTATGACCGATAAACTCCAATTTCGGAAGGACATTTGTATGGGGGCTAGTTGAAATAATGGACCGATTTCAGCCAGTTTCAATAGGCATGGTCTTTTGGTCGAGAAATAATATGTACCAAATTTGATCGAAATATCTTCAAAATTGCGACCTGTACTCTGCGCACAAGGTTTACATGGACGGACAGCCAGCCGGACGGACATCGTTTAATCGACTCAGAAAGTGATTCTACTTTAAGGTGGTTGTTAGACCAATATTTTTGGGCGTTACAAACATCTGCACAAACGCATTATACCCTCCCCACTATGGTGGTGTAGGGTATAAAAAGCAATCTATTTTTCTATTTTGAAATTTAAACAAAGGAAGTAAAAACCTGTAATACAACAGCGAAAAATAAGTAAGACAAAATTTGTTTTTGATAAAGTCAAAATATGCTATTAAACAGTAAAATATATGCAAAAAAATGCATTTAAGGGTAAAATCGATGCCAAAATTCTTAAATAGTTCTGAAACGTAAATATCTTATCCATGTGCTAATTAGACTCACCAGGAAAAATATGCATTTGCATATTTTGGTTTCACTGCTTATTATATTAGTTAGACAAAATACTATTTTTGAGTTGAAAAGATTTATTTATATCTAAACTCTCTATATTTAAAAATTTGTTTTATTCTACGCATAGCTGAGAAACTTCTTTCGCAACTAGCAGAACTGATAGTAAGGCTTATTGCCACTTGTAACAGTATGTAAATGCTTGGATTTTATCATATCAATTATCATGCAAAACATGTAATTATTAATAAGGGTCCTCATGTAAACGCTTAAATGCCTCGCAAACTGTGCAATCTGTGCATTTTTACACTCTCGCAAATGAACTGTCAAAAAATTTATGGAAATTCGTTTGCACAACCCCGATAAGTTTGCGCGACAATTTAGACTCGCAAACTTGAATTTATTATGCATTTGATGAATCAGCTGCTTTTGTTTACTTTTATTAATAAGAAATAAAAATCAAATAAAATATAAAAATGTTGTGCATGTGAAAATTGTGTAACTTTGGAACAGAATGATTGTATTAAATGGCATTGTGTATGAAAACATTAACCAACAGCTAGAATATAAACAAAATCTTGCAAATTCTGTATATCACCGTTTGTTCCAAAGATTTAACTTTCATTCAACATTTTTAAAATTAAAATTTATACAATTTGAAAAATTTGTTAAGGCTTTTGTTGAATTTATTTTTATTTGACATTTATATCAAATAGAGAGAAATTTAATGTATAAACTTGCACAACATTGATAAGGTGGGTTCATGAAACACGTCGCGCAAATTTGCACAATTGAACAAATGGCAAACATAAGCGTTTAAATCAGTACCCTTAATGAATTTATCGGCACCATCCAAATCTAATTTAAAGAAATTGTTAACAGCTTTAAGTAATGGAATGTTTTGGAATCGGTATTCGATATTAAAAATTATGCTATCTATTACTGGATTATATATATTTAACTTCCAATAATCAACTGAAGGAATAGAATCCGGCAAATCCAGATTTTAGCTTTTACCTAATGTTGAAATCTTCAAGATCACTTTTAATTACTGACTTACAATTTTTATATCTACAACTCCATCTAGTTGTGCAAAGGCTGTTTATTATATTATATTATTATACTGTTTAGTTTGAAGAGCTTGGCTTAGGCTTTTTAAATCATTACTATGCTAAGAATGTTTGCGCTGATGATACATATGTGTGAACACGAATCCACAATAACTAAGTTTAGCCTGTCGGATAAATAAAATGAACCAAAATGGCTTGCGGATTTGACTTCTTTATGTTAGCTTGTAAACCGTTTTTAAAATTGGCATTGGAATA